>NC_135430.1:5581474-5803974 GCF_051991245.1 Festucalex cinctus | reverse complement strand
GTGCAGCGTTTCATTTGTCAGCAGGAGCTAATTCAGTGTCACAGCTTCACGCAGCTGAACAGCACACAATGAAAGGTGAAGTGGGCAAATAAGAGACTTTTAATTATTGACGCAAGTGTTGCCAATTGAACTCGAGTGCAGCGGGCGGCGGGCGGATGATGCACGTTTCGGGGCGAGTGGCGAGGAAAACGGCGTCAGTCACCACAGACGCGCTTCCAAAACGTCCACTTGACAAAGTGCGTGCTGACTGTGAAATGCTTGTGTTGGAACGCATCTCAGCGCATCGCGCTTTCTATTAGCGAGCTTACAGATTTGTAGCTTGATGCCGCAAGCGCTAACTTTTTAGTGGAGCTCATTCCTTTGCTCCCTTAACATATTGTATCGTGAAGTCAAAGCTTTTTAGCTTTGTTCCTGAATATATGGAGTTGTTGTGTGTGGTGGTGAGGAATGCGGATTTTCATGAAGTTGAAGAAATGACACAAGCCAGACAGGAAGTCGGACATCTCGCAACAAGGTAAATCCGGTATATTTCAATTATATTTTTTGGGTGTGGGAGGGAATCTAGCTAACTACATAGCATGACATTTGTCGAACATAACATGAGCTCAGAATAAATTAAACTTGTAGTCTGGTGGCTGCAGATTTCCGGACACGCAACGTGCGGATGCCGTACGGAAAACGCACCGCATCCGTTCCACAGTCAGTGTGAACTGGGCGTAACCCGACCTACACCGATCGTTCATAGTGGCCAAAAGATTTTAGGTCATATTTAGCTGCTCCTAAATTACTGTGTGACTACACAGTACTACTGTATTAGTAATACTGTAACACAGTAATACTGTATAGTATTACTGTGTGACATACACTAAATAATGGGTCATAGTCCCGCCTAATAGCTGTCTTCAATTTTGAGATTTTCGGGTAGGGGCGTTTGAAATCAGGAGAGGAACGATAAGGAGAGGATGCGAGCAGTGGGTGGAAAGACGAAGTACAAATACTTTGTTACTACACTTAACTCTTAAATGTTGATTACATGTAAACCCTAGTCTGTCAAGCCACACCCATTTCTGACAGTCAGCTACACCTACAAGCCGAAAAGCTTTGTTGATGAGTCATCCATGCAGGATACGACAACACTAACCCTGTGAATTCCATCCCCGTCTGACCGCAAGTTCCGTATGAGCATGTTTGTTTGCTTGTCCCCGTGGCTGTTGGGATCTCTGCTAGAAAGACAACAAAAAGTGTGCGTTCGCCATCTTGCTTTTCTGAGAATTGCGCATGAAGACAATGAAGCGTTAGCATCCCTGACCTTCTACCTTGTCGCAACGTCCATCTACGCACCGATTCCGGTCCTCGTGGTCCGGAGTCCTGCAGGTTTTAGATGTTTCCGCCTACCAACACACCTGATACGAAAGATTAGGCTTGTGATCAGGCTTGCTGATGAGCTGATTATATGAATCAGGTATGCTAGTGGGCGGAAACATCGAAAACCTGCAGGATTCCGGACCTCGAGGGCTGGAATTGTGAACCCTGTCCTTTCCCATTAGTTCCACAGTCGGACCTTGATTCCTGTACATCTTGTTTTAATCAGGGACGTCAAACTCACTTTAGTTCATGGGTTACATCTCAAATGAGCCAGACCATCATTTTTGAGGATTCCAAATATTTTCTATTTTTGCGCTCCCCTTTTATACTGTATCTTGATCTCATCGTGACGCATTAGCGCCAAAGTAGCTTCTTGGGCCGATTTGTATCACAAACAAGACGATTAGCCAACGGCGTGATGATTAGCTCGCAAACAAATTTGAAACTCGGGCGAGGACTGAAAGATTGCTCGGCCCAAGTTGGACGGCAAAGCACTTGAAGAGCGAGTTATAAAAGACAGCTAATATGTAACATTTTAACGATCGTCTTCAAGAAGGAAAGGGAGGCCATAATTGCGTCAGATTGATTAAAGATCACATTAAAGTTTTTTTTGCAAAATGGAAACTTGCCGCGGCAGGCGCACTCGCGCTCTCTCAACCGTATGGAAATAACTCACTTCAATCTATGAATATTATGAATATTAGCATGTGTAGATTATCAAGTTGCTTTTAATGAACTCAGTGGAAGTTGACTTTGAAGCAGCTGAATCGGCAGATAAATGTTCGTCGGTGATTGCATGAGCTCATAAGGTGCTCCTTGCCTCACCAACATACCGTGTCGTTTTATCTCCGGCTCACAGCCCGTTCCATGGCGCACTTTCATGCACAGCACGCGACAGGAATTTACTCCCAAATAGTGTTAATTTCGTCAACGAAAATTAAACACAAATAATTTTGTCAACACACATTTTTCATCGGACGAAAACTAGACTCAACTGGACTAAAACTCTCATTAATAAACAATAAGTGGGACTAAATCAGTATGCATTTTCATCGACTAATGCAGACGAGACGAAAATGTACTTTACATCATAAAAACTTGACTAAAATCTATGGACATTTTAGTTCATGATCTAAAATGAGATGAAAATTACATTTTTGATTTTGTAAAATCTGGTCTGTGACTGATACACCCCCTTTCAAATCTGCAGCTCGCGAGTGTAACAGTGTGGACAGACAGGAGGTGAATTCAAGATGATAAGTTAAAAAAAAAAAAAAAAAAAAAAAAAGGTGAATTATACTTATAATGTAACATTAATCCAATGGCTATAACGTTCCAAAAATAATGTTAATCAGATCGCTGGCTAATTTATCAGCTCATAGCATTTAGCTACTTGCTGTTACAATATAATTGTGCATAAGGTTGTTTTTATAAAAAATAAAATAAAATAAAATAAAATAAAATAAAAAAGAACATTTTATGTGAAATAGTTTTTTCAACATTATCTGTTGACAAAAATAAAAAAAAATATATATACAGGGGTAAAATGATTGTCCTGAATAAAACTAGACTATAACATTGACAGTTTTTGTTGACTAAAACTAGACAAATAAAATTGTTTTTTTCTACTAAGACAAAGACTAAAATGCTCGATTTATAGTCGACTAAAAATGGACCGAATAAAAACGGGATGAATTTGACTAACTATGATAAAAACTAACAAGTGTGATTGAAACTGGATTAAAACTGAGACTAACTTTAAAAATGGCAGATAAATTAACACGACTCCCAAACAAACTTCCTTGGCAGAGGTCATTGTGTGAAAGCGGAGGCCTTGTTTTATTACTCTTCCTTTCACTCTTCTGTCCTTCATCTGCTTCATCCCATTCACACCATTCCAAAAGTCAACATATTCAGGAAATTTCAGGATACTGTTCTCTCATTCCAAAATTTCACACTTTTGCCCCAAAAATCCACATTTTTTCCAACCAAAAGTTGCCCGTTCAGTCCCAATTAAGTGTTTGTTCGTCATTCTAATTTCAAATTTTAAATCATTTAGCTCATTAAAATTCATCTTGGGAACAATTTTCAGCAAGCCAAAAACATTTCCCATTGACCAAAAACCCAACATTTTCAAATTCACTATTCATTCTAATCTCAATGACATTAATTCATTAATTATTAATAATAATAATAATCACATATTTTCCATTTGAAATTCAATTCACCTCAGGAACAGTTTTCAACAAAATTTTACACATAGCACAAATTTCCACATTAGAACTAGGGATGTAACGATATCCAAACATCATGATATATTATCACGATATTGTAGGTAGGTCGGCGATCCCAAAAAAGGTTGCAATATTGTAAAAAAATAAATAAAATAAAAATAAAAATAAATAAAAATAATAATAATAATAATATACTTAATATTGAGGCACTTACATGCTAATGCTAGCTCACAATGACTTCCTTTACAGATTGACTCTGTTCACAAGCATATTATGTTCCGCTTCATGAGAATTAGCATGGATTTTAAACAGAGAATGGCCAAAACATGCCTTGTGAAAATTAAACTGCACTAAAAAGCTAGCCATCAGAGGGTGCTAGAACTGTCCAAATGAAAGTCAACCTGACTTTTTTGAAAGATGCGCTGCTTTTAATATCGTGACATGGCGGCGATGACATATTGTGGCAGTTTTAAATTTGCGATATCACGATATTGCTGCTATCGTTACATCCCTAATTAAAGCACATTCTACATCATTCTTTCCTCCTTCAACAATACATGACCGATTCAAACCATTCCAACTCCATGTTCAGATCATTCAAGCCATATCATTTATTATTCCCATTCCCAAAATTCACATTTTAAAAAACCCCAAATTCCAAATATCTACATATTTGCGTACTTCCAGTTTCCACGTATTTTCACCTATGACTTCAAAATATTCAGATCAATCAATTTTGTTGCATATCATTCAATTTCATTCAACATGATTCAGTTTTTGTCATTCAACTCAACTCAACTCAACTTTATTTATAAAGCGCTTTAAGAACAGGCGTTGCTGTATACAAAGTGCTGTACATAAACATCAGTTTTGCAGTAAACAAGAACAAAGCAAACATTTTGAAGTGCGACTACAGTTTTTTTTTTTTTTTTTTTTTTTTTTACAAGTAAATACATTTTACATCAGTAAATAAATAAGAAGTAGTGAATAAATAAATAAATAAATACATAAATAAGTAGACTAAACATCAAACTCATACACACCACAAAACACCAAGAACAAGTCTCATGGTACACCAAAAGCCAAAGAATATAGATGTGTTTTAAGACGCAATTTCCCCAGAAATGTCAAAGGTCTCGCTTGTGAAGATAAACCTGTTAGTCGATCGTCATCAGCGAGACGTTCGCGACGTGTAAATTAATCAACGCTAGCGGTCCAGACCGGCTGCGACATCACACATCACACTGTCCTCCTCCTCATCATCATCACCTTCATCATCATCAACACTTGCACTGAACATTTGAACCAGGCCTGTCTTATCGGAACTTACACCAGCCGCTATCGCCGTTTCACCTCGGCAACACGGCAGAGTGAAGCACTACATCAATTGCGGTGAGCATCAGAATTAACATCATAATAACGCTCATTTTTCGGGGGTGTAAAGGACCGACAAGAATAGCAACACTACTCAAGTAATTGACTCTCATATAAAAAAAAAAGGTTGTAATTGCCTGTAGGTGCCACAAGGCGCAGAAAAGCTCTGTTTTTATGTTCGACAAAGCTATGGTCTGACGAAATAACTGACTTCTTCTTAAGTGCTTTTCACCAGGATGCTGCAAGATTTTATTTATTTTTTTAATAAAATACATGGCAAGTTTTTCAGCTGGAAACAGATGATGGAGTTGCAAAAAAAACAAAAAAAATAACAATTACTACTTTCCTATTAACAACTGTGTCACGGTTTACTCTACTTTTTCAAATCCATATGCAGCCCATGTCAAACTTCATTTGACACATCCTGTTGCAGTTCTTTATACAACTGACACATGGAAGGGGGGAAAAAAACACAGACAAGCTCAAACAAGCTACAGGACATATTAAAGAATGTCTGCTAGCTTAATGCTAACATAGAATGCAAATAATCGTAGATGAGCTAACATGAATTAGCATACAGTTACGGTAATTATAAACCTTCAAACAGGTACTGCTTTAACACCACTGATCTATACATATCTGAATAGCCGAAAGGCCTAGACTATTGAGGTCACGAGGCCGCCATATTGCTCCTCCCAAGAAACGTTTCTCGCCATATGATACAGTTACAGTGTCGAAATTGTACATTTGAGACAGTAGTTAGTAGAAATAGCATGATTGATGATGTTTGAAATTTATTAAACATAAATAAGAGTACTTTGGACAATTTACAACTTCCCTTAAATACATGTATAAATTATATGCTTCATGATGTTTAGTAGGCTACAAGAGGAAGTTGATACAATAGTCTGCTCGCAAGGTGGGAGTCACAAGATGGCCGCCCTGTGACTTCAACGGCTTGCACTAGCGCGCGTATGGGCTATCGGCTATCCAGTCATGTAATGGGGTATATGCCACGGAAGAGGCGGGACGTGATTTTGCACATCAGTTTATTTCCGGTCCGGGTTGCGAACGCGCAACCCAGGGGCACAAATTCGAAATCACAAGTATTTTTGACACAGCCCACAGGTCGCAAACCGAACCGGAAACAAACTGTTGTGCAAAAAACAGCCCCGCCTCTTCCATGGCTTATACCCCATACATGCAACAGGGCAGCTCCGCCTCTTCTTCTTGCTGTTAAGTACACTGCATCACCTCCAGTAGAGCTCAGTGCTGCCCAGCATTGATGTGGCACAAAGAGGTACTACACCAAAAGCTGCAAACTTAAAATGTATGCTTTATAATGTAATAAATAAATAAATAAATAAAAATGCTACCAAAAGTTCTAGAGAAAATGTATTAAGTCGTAAGTTTTCCTGCTTTTGTTCTTAAGTGCAAATAGCTTCCACTTCTGGCCTCGGGCTGAACTTTTTACCTGAAGGAGACACGATCGCAAAGACGCGTCTGCTGCGACTTATTTAGACATTCCATCTTGTTGTTGTGCTAGTGTTGCATGCTGGGACTGCATGCATTTGTTTGCGTCGCTACTCGCTTCGTTTCGGGCGCCCAGGCGGACCTCCTCGTCGTCGTCCTCCTCTCAGGTGGCGGCGCAAACGCTTCAAGTTTGTCTCACAATGATGCGGCGCCTCCTTTATTTATTCTCTCTTTTCTCTCTAAAGAATCCGCTGACCTAAATCGTCCGTGATGCTGCTACCATTAAGGGGGGATTTTTTTTTTTTTTTTTTTTTAGTCCAATCAAGCCTGCAATGTGATTTCTTTCCTTTGTGATGCCCTCATTTCTTTCTTTTTTTTTAAGAGGGAGAAACTTCTCTATTGTTTTTTATGTTGCAGTAATAAAACAAAAAAAAGAGGGCAGCCAGAGAGCTTTGAATATGAGCTCAGAATAAAAAAACAAAACAAAAAAAAAAAGATGTTTTTAGTCCGTTGAAGTTACAAGCGACAGGGTACCCCACATAAATAATTAGAAATAAAACACTGAATTATTTTTCCGTGGATGTTGACTAAATGTGCTCCATATTACTGGAATCAATGCTGGAAAAACAACCAGAGTTGTTTTTTTAGTGGTTGAGTTTATGTAATATAGTATGGAGGACCAATATATATATATATATATATATATATATATATATATATATATATATATATATATATATATATATATATATATATATATATATATATATTAGGGATGTTCGATACCACTTTTTTTCAGACCAATACCGATACTCAGACCCTCAGTACTCACCGATACCGATACCAACAGCCGATACCAGTAGTACATTTGACAAATAAAAAAAAATCACAAAAAGATATTTTTAAACAAATATATTTCCCATAATTTTGACAAAAAAAAACAGCACAGTCACTCTTCAATAGTCTTAACGCTCAAAATAAAACACAAAAATGCTCTTTTAGTTTAAGATTCACAATTTAGAAGTATTTCCAAACCGGTGAAGTTTTGGGGAAAAACTGCTGCAAGCTAGCGCCAGTTACAGGCAAGGAGGACTCACTTAACGTCTTCCCCCTCTGCCATCGGTCGCTTGTACTCGTCTGCGTCACGAGTACTCGAGTACTTGAAAAAAGGCTGGTATCGGCCCGATATAGATACCTGGTATCGGTACTCGCCCATCCCTAATATATATATATATATATATATATGTATATATATATATATATATATATATATATATATATATATATATATATATATATATGAAACAGGCAGTTTGCAACGGTGGAATCCAACCCAAGACACGCTAAGGACCGCCCCCTCATTTGAATAACACATGACTTGGCACTCCCCCCCCCCCCCTTGTGAGGAATAAGCGGTCAAGAAAATGAATGTGTGGATGAAAAAGTATATTTCTATCTTCTTCCGTTTTGCAGCAATTAGTATTAGAATATAGCTAAGTTTCATCATTATTCACAAATCTGTTTAAAAGAGCTTTTTGCAACATGGCCCAGTTTTTGGAATAACTACTAGGGATGTAACGATAACGGCAATATTGTGATATCGCGATTGCCACTATATGTCATCGTTGTCGTGTCATGATATTCAAAACAGCACACCTATTAAAAGAATAAAAAGGTTGGGTTGATTTCCATTTGTGCAGTTCTAGCACCCGCTGGTGGTTAGTTTTTTAAGTGCATTTAATTTTCACAAGGCATGTTTTGGACCTTCTACGTTTTAAATCCACACTTGTGCCGGAAACGAGCGCTTTTTCTTTTTCATTCTCCAGAAATCGGACGTGCGGCAGAGCTGCTCCCGCGTGGCTTGGATGTAGGACAGACGCGGGTGTTGTCGCTTCCGGCAGAGCCCTTGGACAAGGTCACCACGTTCCTAGGTGAGCACATCGGTGGCAGGAAGAAGCATTTGCGCGCCGGCCGGCGGGACCAGTCGGCTGAGAATGAACCGGCGGGAGAAGAGGCAAAAAAAAAAAAAAAAAGGTTGACCTCTGGTTGTCCTCGCAAAGCTGCAATTTACTTTTGGTAAGCCCCTGCAGAGCAGCCTGAGGGGGGGGGGGGGGGGGGGGGGGGGGGGGGGGGGGTCGGGGTATTCACGCCATTCCCCCCCCCCAGGAGGGAATCCTCTCAAATGTTAGATGGATGTGAAGATTGTCGCACGGCTAGGCCAGGAACATCCCCTTGCTTACTTCAACTTACATTCTTGGCACAAAAAAAAAGAAAAGAAAAAAAAGGTTAAAGATGGCGGCAAAGTACAACTTTTGCCTAAAATGAAGCTCCTCAACTCGCTTGAACGTAGTTCCTTGATTTCAACATGCCACAAAATAGCAGCAAAGTATCACTTTTGTCTAAATGAAGCTCCTCAACTCACTTCAACATATGATGGCAATGCACTACCCTTTTTTGGTTCACAATTGAGCTCTTTAACTCACTTCAACAATGATTCTTGGCACAAGAAAATGCTACCAGATGGTGGCAAAGCACTACTTTTTTTGAAAAACGCAAGCTCCTCAACTCACTTCAATATAGTTCGATATAGGCGTCGAAAATCAACAGGATAGCAGCAAAGCACTACTCTTGCAAATGAAACTCCTCAACCCACATCAACATAGTTTCTTGATGTCATGATGCCACAAAACGGCAGCAAAGCACTACTTTTTTGTCCAAATGAAACTCCTCAACCCACGTCAACATAGTTTCTTGATGTCAAGATGCCACAAAATGACGGCAAAGTAATACTTTATTGTCCAATTAAAACTCCTCAAACCACTTTGACATAGTTTCTTGATGTCAAGAAGCCAGTTTCTTGATGTCAAGATGCCACAAAATGGTGGCAAAGCACTACTTTTTGTCCAAATGAAACTCCTCAACCCACATTAACATATTTTCTTGATGTCATGATGCCACAAAATGGCGGCAAAGCACTGTTTTGTTTTGTTTTTGTGGTCAAAATGTTGCTCTTCAACTCACATCAACATACTGTACTTCGCTTGGCACCAAAAGGGCAACAAGATAGCGGCAAAGTGAGATTTTTTTTTTCCAATCCATATAGAACTTGGTAATGAACAGACAGGAAAAACAAAATAAAACAGCGTTATCTGAATAAGTTTGTGTTGATATTGTTTTGTTATGAACTCTTGTCGCGCATACACCACTGCTAGATTTTGTGATCGTTTTTATTATACACTAAAGGTATTGGTTTGGCCTGATGCTTTATCACCAAATGGATGATGATGATGATGATGATGATGATGAAGCAACCAACATATTCCAAAGTTGAACAATAGAAGAAAAATCTGCATTGGCGGGTTAGGGGAAAAAAAAATCATCTTTCAGGGGACAGAATGTCACAATGTGAGCAACTTGACATAGATGGATGCTGGGTTTTCTTCCTACTTTCTTTTGTTCTTTCTGCTTCCAGAAAAAAAAAAAAGGCCACAAGGTGTTCTTCCTCTCAATAGGAAGAAAAAAAGACTACATGTGCTCAGTGAAATTCAACGTGATCTTTGTCCATCAGAGCAGACTTCAATATGTCCTGCAGACAGGACCACCCACCCGATTTCCCGCTCTAAATTTCAAGGTGGAATGGAAATTTACCACTACAGGCTGCTATGTGTGCATCAGCTAATAATATTTTGGTGAAGCAGCATGTGGCTCATTCGAGTTGTTGGTTCATTTGAGATTTTGTACATTTCAGTTGGGTGACAATGTCTCTCTTGGAACTCATTTAGTGATGGACCGGCAAGCCATGTTTAAAAGGCAATAAGAACATCGGTATAGGACACGCCCCTTGTGTCATACGTTCTAAGCGAGCAAGGGCAAAAGTATCGACAAATTCTGCCGTGGTTTTAAAAAGTCAAGGTTGCCAATAACCACTAGTATGGGTTGCAGTTAACGATTATTTCACTAATTGGTTAATGTGTGGATTATTTTTTCAATTAATCAATGAATCGGATGAAAAAAAGTTTCAATTTCAATCTGATTTTTCTCAAATATTTGAAATTGACCGTGCTCAAACATAAATTATGATTTAGCTGAGGAAAATTAGGAAAATCGGCAAAAATAGTGATTTTTTTTTTCTTTTCCACAAAGTGGTTCAAAACAAAGAGGACTACAGAAATTGAAGAATATTTTCTGTTGTGGCGGTGATGCGCCAAATATTTGGATGATTTGAAGTAAAAAAAAAAAAAAAAAAGATAGCTCAATGATTCGTTGGTTACCCAAAGCAATTATCAATTGTATGAGTGATTGATTGACAATCTGATTGGCTGCTTGCAGAGTTGAATAAATGAGATAAATGAGAGACACCTCATTGAAGTTAATTGCCTCCAACTCAGTTTTGGAGGGGAGGGGCGAGCAGGTACGCAGTGAGGAGGAGGGAGGGAGCAAGACGAAAGAGACATTGTTGATTAAGGTGCATTGTCCTTCGAAAAAGACAAAATGGTGCCAATGGGTACAAGTTGGCTCCAAGAACAACGTGAGTAGCCTACATCTCTGTTCTGTTACAAAAATAAAATAAAGCTCGCCATTTAAGAAGAAAATAGAAGTGGTCATATTTGTTTTTTTTATTTTATTTAGTTTTTATTTATATAAATGTATCATTGTACATATTTGTTCTGTGTCAAATAGAATGTGTTTCATTTTATTTAATAAAATATTTGAAAAGGCTATTTTAGAGCTGTATTTTTTTTACAGCAATATTTTCATGCCATCAGAATCAAATATCAGCCCATGCCTACCCAGCACATTGTGTTCCTTACTGTTGTGCTCAACATCATTCATTTGTACAATTATGATATGGGTAAAAAAAATAAAAAATAAAAAACATAAATAAATGCAATAAAAACCAGCACACACAGTACTGACAAAAAAAAAGCAAATGTCATGAAAATCGATTGAGTAATGAGCAGGTTGCGACTGAAACTCAATGTCAGTGCATTGTCTTTGATGGGACGGGCGCCCCTCCCAACATGGCCGCCACAAAAACGCTCCAGCGCGCCTGCGTATGTGGTCCTCTTCTCTGCTGGGGGCGAACGCACCTGTGTCTGTTTGTTCGTTCAGGCGAAGACGCAAGCAGCCGGTAAGTAAAAAATGTTTGCCTCTTCATTTTCATTTTGTCTCACACTTGTTGTGAAATTGGGTGTGCTTTATAGCTTGTTTAGCATAATATTTAGTGTGCGGTTTTTGCCATTTATTTGAAGGGTTTCATGTCATCAAGTTGACAAACGAGCGCGATATATATATATATATATATATATATATATATATATATATATATATATATATATATATATATATGATTCTTGAAAATCACCAATGCCGATATTTGTTAAAATGCTGAATCAAATCTAGGGATAGACCGATTATCGATACCTTTTTTGATACTGAACAACCACCACCGCCGGTCACATGATGGCGTGCGTCGCCATTTGCCAACTGACATGAATCATCATGGCGGGCGCCACGAGTGTGTCTGCCAGCCAAAACATGCCGGCGCCCATAAGAAGCTAATTGACCACCTGATGGACTATTTTTGCTCCGCAGCGCTAACAAAATGCGCGTGGCGTGTCGCTTGCATGCGTGCGTGCGTAGCCCTCAGCTGTTTGCATATTATGACTCATGAAACATCCTGGCAGGTAATTGGAGGAGAGCCCACGCCGTGCTCGGCGACGAACATTTCTCATCGTGATTCATGTCTCGGGCCTGCCAGCGGTGCGTCGGCTAAACACGACAAATGACTCGCGCCTCCGCAAAAAATAGAAAGAAATCGAGATGAAAAATGGCAGATTTGCCTTTGACTTTCTGATGAATATCTTATGTGCGTGCGTGCGTGCTTGTTGGCCAAGAAGTTTCAATTGGCCCGGAAGGCGCCGAGAACTAATTCGATTGAGTCCGATCGGCTAAAGTGGAGTCCGCATGTTAATCGGGCACAATTCAATTCACACCCTACGAACAACCGTTGTACTGAGTGATTATTTTGTTGTGTACAACACGGGTCAAAGTTTATTTTAGTTAGCTCAAACTAACACAAAACAAAACTAAAATTCACCAAACAATTTCGTTCACGAAATAAAATAAAAACGAAAACGCTTTTTAAAAAACGAAAACTAACAAACTACATTTTATGTTTACAAATGTCCTTTGTTTTAGTCTTTGGTAATTAACTCATTTGCTCCCAAAAACGTGAAAATATGTTATATTTTAAATGTGGGAGTGACGTCAGACAAGTTACGTTTTCAGTAGGGGTGGAACAAAAAAACGATTCGACCGAACCATCGTTCGTCAAGGGGAGCTAAACGACCGTATCGGTTGCGAGTGAGGCTTTATGGTTTTCATAACAATAGCAAGAGTTCTGCGCCGTGCTCTACTTGTTTTGTTTACATTTCAGTAGCATCACCATTCAAGCGACTTCCGTGTTTCCGTGCTCGCGACACGGCGCGCGCGCGCGCAACGAGTGACAACATACAAATGGAGACAGTTAGCAGAAGCCGGTGCCGTACATCTCGGTATTTCCCATGGCTATCGAGTCCTCTCGGTGCACTTGTCCCGGGCCGGTGTTGGTACTGCGCGCGAGCCAAAAAGAATAACTCCCGTGACGATCCAATGCATGGATTCAAACGACACAGGTATGTCCCACAGCCAACACACCAGCTAAGCTAAAAGCACACTGCAAGTATCTCATTTCTCAGTTTGTGGCTCCCTGTCAATGTCTACAACTAGCATGAGCAGCAGATAGGAGAACTGAGACGTGCCCGCGATTACGACAGCCCAAAAAACAAAATATAAACAGTAGTGATTCTGTGGTCATCATCGTGTCTCAGATTAAAAAAAACAAAAAAAGATGTCATACATTAACCAAAAATTAAAGTGATGACAAAAGAAAAAAAAATTGTTAAATACAAAAATTGTTGATTAAAAAGGGAAATGAACTTTTGGAAATATTTTTGCATATATTAAGTGGTTAAAATGTGTTTGATAGATTTATTGTTCCATAAGGTGGCTTCATATTTCTTTTGGCTGGACGGTAGGTTTATTTCATGTCTTAAATTTATGTTTCTGAAATACTTCACAATGTGCAAATATTCTGTTTAATTGTGTTGGTGTCTGTCTAAAGGTTAAATATTTATATTTAACATTAAATTATCAACCTTTTGTTTTCCTGATCATTATTTTGAAGAGAAAAAACAAACAAACCAAAAAACAATTCTAACTGTCAATAACTACTAATAAATATTTAAACTGATACATGTGTACACACTGGAATAGCGGAACAAACAAACAATAGAGGAATTTAGGGGATTTTCATTTTCAACCTGGATAGATTTTTATTTTTTGTTTTATAAAAAGTATTTACGTTACAAGAAGTCAAGAGAGACTGCCTATTTTGTTTTTCATAAAAAAAACCTTTATTTTCATGTTAAAAATGCACTTTCAATAAAGTATTTGGAACTCCGTTTCTACTGCATTATTTTTATGTTGAGATGGTGTTATCGGCAGCTGCTGAAAGTAACTAAAAAAGTAACTTTTAATCTAACTTAGTTACTTTTAAAATCAAGTAATCAGTAACGCAATTTAGTTACTTTTAAAACCAAGTAATCAGTAAAGTAACTAAGTTACTTTTTCAAGGTAACTGTGGCAACACTGCCTGTCTAACAGGATAACATTAGTTCTCTTTTTTATTTTTTATTTATTTTTTTATTGTTATGGTATAAGGATTTAATCTGCGGCATTAAGCCTTATAAAATAGTCAAAAATCAGAAATAAGTGGCTGATTATTTTTATTTACTTTTAAGTCATATGTTCTGACTGTAATCCATAAATTGATTCTTATTCTTATTTTTTTTATTTTATGAAGGTTTAAACGTTAAGTGTTTCAACAAGAGAGAAATGTAAAAAAAAAAAAGTAAATGCCTTTAGAAAAGTATAAAGTATAAATTTTTACAGACTTTACTTAAAACATTTATAATAAATATAAAAAAATAAAGTTTACTAGTTAGTGGAATGGTGTCAAAGTCTGGCATGTTTTCGAGGTTTCCCACGTTCAACACAGCTGATTCATATTTAAAGCTCATCAGCAAGCTCTGCAGGAGCCTGATAAGGATCCTGTTTATTGAATTAGGTTGTGTAGAAGAAGGGCAACCTAAAAAACATGCAGGACTCAGGCCCTCGAGGACCGAATCTTGACACGTGTAATTGTTAGCAGATTTCGCTTATTGTGGACACTGGATATTGTTTTATTTTATTTCTTTGGAACGTAACCCCAGCGATAAACGAGAGAACACAATGTAATTAGCAAGAAATGTTATGTATTTATATTAGGAAAATAGTATTACAGTAGTAAACGTACTGGGTAGGGATGCACGATGATATCGGTGGCTGATAATTATCGGGAATTATTGACCTATTTGATGCCAAACAGATAAACCAGATAATAGAGAAATCAGCCGATAATTATCAGCAATTATTGACCTATTTGATTTCATACAGATAAACCAGGGCGGCACGGTAGTCGAGTGGTTAGCACGTCCGCTTCCCAGTTCTGAGGTCTCCGGTTCGAGTCCAGGCTCGGGCCTTCCTGGGTGGAGTTTGCATGTTCTCCCCGTGCCCGCGTGGGTCTTCTCCGGGTACTCCGGTCTCCTCCCACATTCCAAAGACATGCATGGCAGGTTAATTGGGCGCTCCGAATTGTCCCTAGGTGTGCTTGTGAGTGTGGATGGTTGTTCGTCTCTGTGTGCCCTGCGATTGGTTGGCAACCAGTCCAGGGTGTCCCCTGCCGACTGCCCAGAGCCAGCTGAGATAGGCGCCAGCACCCCCCGCGACCCTTGTGAGGAATAAGCGGTCAAGAAAATGGATGGATACAGATAAACCAGATAATAAAGAACTGTTTATCGGCAATTATCGACCTATTTGATGTCAAACAGATAAACCAGATAATAGAGAAATCCGCCGATAATTATCGGCAATAATCAACCAATTTTACAGCATACAGAGAAACCAGATAATGAAATCTGCCGATAATTGTCGGCAATTATCAACCTATTTGATTTCATACAGATAACCAGATAAAAGAGAAATCCGCCAATAATTATTGGCAATTATCGAGCAGTTTGATTTCAAATGTATTCAAGTTAATTTTGCAAACAGTTATCAGCTTACTTATCGGTTATCGACATCGGCACTTTCTAAACGATTACTTTATCGATATCGATTGAAAATAGCATTATCGTGCACCCCTAGTATTGGGACATACCTTGCTAAAAGCTGAGCAGGAGCAGTAGATAATTGAAGGCAGAATGCCATTGAGTAAGTGTACCTAATGTTGTGTCCCGTGTATTCGACGTGGTCCATTTCGATACAACGTGGCACCCACTTGGACACGCGCGTTGTCGCTTGTCTGCGCCCGTGCTCGTCAAAACCGACGCGATCGTCATTGCGCCGAGCTTGCCAAAGCGTCGCGTCGAGCTTGTTTCGTGTCAAGCTGAGGGTGTCTCATTGACATCTTGCGCTTTGTCTCGCCTCGCACACGAGTATTTCGTCGAGGAGCGCATGCACATCCTTTTCGATCAGCCGGGAAGAAAGTCAAGGGTGTGACATCCTGTCTGCTCATTGCGGCGAGGAACGAGATGGGATATGGCATCGGGATATTTGGCGCCTTTGCTGAGGAGACTTTTGACACGAGAGAGAGACCAGAATGGCGGAGGGCAGGCAGACCTCCGCCAAGGCCAAATAGTCTTTATTTTGGATCAGTGCCCAGCTGGATACCTCATGATGCACATAAACATCATGTTTTGACATATTTTACATAATACATTTATTATTATTATATTCAGCATATTTTTCATTTTAATTCAACATTTAATTAAAATTAAAATGTTAATTTTAGATCATTTAAAAACCTCAATTTTAAGTTTAAATTTTAAGTAAAACTAGACAAAGTGAAATTCCTGCAGAAATGCTGAAAGCTGAATGCTAATAAAATATTTCTCAAGTGAGATTTGAACCATCGCACTTGCATGTCTCCGTAACGCCAGAGAAGTATTTAACATGTGAGCCAACTTGGCTTGTTGAAAATCATGACTAATGGCCTATTTATATGTAAAAGTGTTATCTGAAAGTTCCCCTCCATTTATTTAGATGGAAAATTTGAACTAATGATATCCAATGCAAAAATGTAATTATAAATTATTATAATTAATAAATAAATAAATAAATAAAATTCACGCAATAGCGCCACCAAGGAATGCAGCACCCACCATTCATTTCGATGTAAAAGTGGAACTAATATAGTACATGTAGGTAATACATGTAATCACTTAGCATAGTTGCCATGTACAGTCGAAGGTGGGATTCGAATCCACGACCTCCTGGTTATGGGACAATGTATTTCACCCAGTGCGGTGCGCCACTGAGCAGTATCACAGAGCTGGTAATGATAGTCAGTTGTATGTATGGAAGTGGGCCTGGAAAGTGGGACTTAGAAAAAGTTCAATGTCAGTCCCATTGAAAATGAATGGGGAAAAGTTGATATTTAACATTAAATTGTGCGAATACTGTTAAGTGCTGCCAAATCAGACGATATATTAGCAAGATGCGTATTATGTGGGAGTTATTACATGGCAAAGAAGTGTGGAGAATTAAAAAAACAAATCACATAGGTATTTCAGCATTCCCACAATTAAATCTAATTTAATTAAAATTGTATATTTATTTTTTTTTAAATATATGTATTTGCACGCAAACGCACGCACACATACACAAAAAAAAAAAAAAAAAAAAAAAAAGCAATGATGATAAGACGTTGAATCGGTAAGACTACTGAATGAACAATTCTGAGCTCTTAAAAAAAAAGAAAAAAAAAAAGAAAAAAAAATGGTATATTTATTGTTAATTAATAATGTACAGCTTTGTAAAGAAGAAAAAAAAAGAAAAATTTTTGGGGGATATTTATAATTTTTAATTTTCTGCAGCTTCATTTATATAGCAAATTTCATACACAAGGAAACTCAATGTACTTCACATAGTTAAAATACAACATTTCAAGGAAAACTATTTTGAACATATTCAAACATAATACAAACCTGAAGAATCTAAGAAATAAATACATTATAATGCTGCTTAATAAAATTACTAATAGTTACTAAACGACAATTCACTTGTGAAGAGTGAACTTCTACAGATAACAGACACCCATATTTTTACGTTTTATTAGAATCGACTTCCCAGCCCCCCCTAAATAATAATCCTTTAAAAACTGTTGGGGGAAAAAAATACCAATCTGCAAATAGGACTAAAGGACATGAGCTGTTTGGCTGCATAATCCCAGCAAGAAACAGATCAATACAGGATTTTTGATGACTCCATTCAGTTTGCAGGAAAGTGTCAAGTACAGTAATTCTTTTTTTTTTTTTTTTTTCCGCTTTCCGCCCACTGACCTTGATGAATACCCCGCAGCTATTTCTGCATTTGTCCGACGAGATGATGCATGGCCACGACTGCCGCGTGATAAAGTGCGTTGCCGTACAAAGTGAGCACATTATTATTGTTTTTTTTTTTTTTTTCCCCTTTCCCCCCCACACCAGGGTCTGCGACGACAGACTATCAGTGATTGCACATGATAAAAAGAATAAAGAAAATATATATTTTTTTTTTTAAGTGTTGTAGGTGTAGTGTGTAGTGTGAGGTAATAAAAGCCATTCATCCTGGTGTCGCTGAAGCGCGCACGCGCTCCATCTAACAACTGGTGTGAAGCTGCCAAATGAAGCCGCCTTTGCTGTTTTTATTAAAATGATCAATAAAGTCACTTGATTGAGGATGGCTAAGTCGAAGCATGGTCAGCAAACAAGGACGGGGCCACCTGTGGAATACTAATAACACCCAAACCCAAAAATGTCTTGATTTGTATGGATTGTGAGTGCTAACATTAGTTAAAAAATAAAATAAAATAATAATAATCATTGGGAATAAAAAGGACATAAGAGTTGATAGCAGAACCGTCAGTTTGAATTCTTTCACCAGGGGGCAGTACAATACTGTCATGCAAACACAAAAGACAAGTTTCACAACTACTATAAGCGACTCAAACTGCAGTAACATTTAGCATTTTGCTCAGAGGATAAATTTGCAAAAAGCAGTGGCGAGTGGTCATAATAAGCTATTAAGGCGGTGCATGCCCAAGCCCAATTGCGATGGTAAAGTACCCGTATGTCTCTCGCAGTAAATCCGGATATGATTTTTTAAATTCATAATGATATTAAATATAATACATTCAAATGTTACAATTCAGATTGTGTTTTTCAAGGCAATTCCTCAGCTTTTGAGATTTCAATTCAAACAATTCAAATTACGTTTCAGGTGGCACATATTTCAGCTCCTTATACAAGCAGCGAAAATATCTAGTGACACGGTGAAATTCTAGTTGCAATTCAAAGTAACATCTACATGTGCTTCACGAATAGTATTTGTAGTGCACAGATGCGAACAAGTGGCCAGCTTTGCCTTGCTCCGTAACATGTGCTTGTCCTACTTGTAAGCCATATTTGTCCTACTAGTGTGCGGAAATGTCATATTGTAGTGGGAAAATGTTGCTAATACGCCCGAGTCATTCTACCAGCACAGTGAAATGTCCTACTAGTGAGGACGAGCATCCTAGTAGCTTAAACAGAATGAATGAATGCTCAAAGGGCTTTCCGCTACGTGTGGCACTATACCGACAGCTCCGCACCCCTCCTCCCAAATCTCCCCCTGCAATCCATCTCCTACTCTCTGCTCACCACCTCCTCCTCCTCCGCACTGCTGGGTAAACACATCAGTGTGACACTGTGGCTGGCGCATGCCCCCGGGCAAGTGGTGGTTGCACCTCGGAGGAGTGCGAGTGTGTCCGTGTGTGTGTGTGGACGTGTTGTAGTCTGTGTGATTGTGTCAGTGGTGTCGCGAGGGGGCTTGCATGCAGGGACCCGCAATGTGAATGTTCTGGAAAAAAGTGCCAGTGTAGTCACCTTCATCTTACCGGTAAACTCCAAGGGCAGGCACTCGTGTCGACACAAAAAAAACGAGTTGGCCAATCAGAAGCGGGTCGAGACTCGCATCCCGGCACGTGTTGATTGGTGTCAAGTCTAAGTCTAAGCTAGCAAGCTAAGATAGCTTGAAGACTTCGATATACAGTATATCGGGACACAAATGATTTCATGAATGACAATTTACACCATGAAAGTAGTGATCGACGTACTGTTTCAAGCAAAAACAACATACCGTACCTTAAGCTTCCACCTCCACTTTGCCTTCCAACAAAGTCCAATTTTTGTAACTAGCGCCTCCAAACGACTAGTTTCAAGGAGTCGCAGTAATGTAGTGTCCTACTTGGGACATTTTTTTTTGTGACACTTGACATATTTCCCACCTTTTAACGAAAACGCTCGCCGAAAATCAAGCGCAGCGGAAGCTAAATAGTGAAGTCAGCTGGAAGGGTCTATATAAAAATAGTATGTGCGGTTGTCAACACAGCTCATAAAATTTGAACGGACGCGGTGCGTTTGCCGTACGGCGGCCGTACGGACGCGGCAGGGATAGAAGGCATGTCTACGTGTCAATTCACACCAGCTGCGGTGCGGTGCGTCTGCAGTGCGGAACGACTGCGACGATGGTTTCTGCAAAAGTTCTATTTCTTCCGGACGCCGCATTTGGAATTTCATGCTGAAGAAATGACACGGGCTGGACAGGAAATCGGGCGTCTCGCATCAAGGTTAATCCAGTATATTTAAAAATAAAACCGTTTGCAAACTCATTTTTTGGGAGGGAAGCTAGCTAGCTACATAGCCTGACATGAGTCGGACATTTAAGACAAAAAATGAGCTCAGAATAAATTAAACATGACAAAATAACACTAAACACAAAACGTACTTACCCATGGTAGAAGAGCCATGGTAGGAGTCCCAGAAATAATGTCCAAAAAGCATAAGGGGTGACAACAGGCAAGCGTGGCTATTGTTTACAAAATTGGACTTTATATACACTGTTGTTATTGGGTGAACTCAACTCTCCAGCGTGAACCCCACCTGAACTTGTGGTCTGTCGGGAGCAGATTTCCAGACACGCAACGCATGCAATGTGAATTGCAGTCCTTGCGGAAGCCGTACGGAAAACGTACCGCGTCCTTTCCGCAGTGAGTATGAATTGGGCTCTAAAGTGTCAGAGAGAGGCATACATGTTGACGTCCTTGGACATTTTCACGTGAATTTTTATGTTTGGCTCCTTTTTGGAGAACAAGTCACGCAAAATCTACTGGAAGGAACATTCAAAAATGTACATTCAAAGGTTTAGAGGTCAAGTTAAGTTCCTCCATAAGCTTGAATGCTAAAGACTGGAGACCTATTTCTAACTTGCACATGCTCTATGCGACTTACTCTGATTTCTGTCTGATGCCTTGGCAGGGTTGACCCGCCGCAGCACCGCCAGCTCGGGCCTTGGGTCTCCATTTCCATCAGCTTGATGGCGAAGGGTCGACGACTGGTCCTGTGCGCGTACCGCCCGGCTGAAGTTGCCCCGGCCGATCAGAGCCTTGATGTGGTTTCTGACAGGCAGAATGGGAACATTGATGAAGTCCTCGGAGCACGGTGGTCGCATCTGCCGGCGCATCTGGAGTACGTTTGCTCTCTCTTTGTCAGCAGGAAGGAGAAAATTCTCACTCATGAGGAGAAAAGTGCCTTCTCGTTAAATGAAGTGGGTGGAATTGAACCAACCGGGAGGTGTCGACAGGGAGCAAATCCAGGATGGGAAAGCTAGGAATAACCACGATAAACATTAGGGGTGTAACGGCACGGAAAAAAATCACGAGTCACAAATAACTTGGTTTTATCACTTGACATTGGGTAAGGTTGGAAATAAAAATGTTTTTATCATACAGCTAGGTGTGGCTACTTTTGCACTTGTTTTCCGTCATTTACCTTATATGGTCAGTATACATCTGCTCCATAACCCTGCCCCCCTCAAAAAAATGAATGTAGTGGTACTACACTTATTGGTTTCTTTGTGTGAACTCCTACTGTACATGTGTTCTGATAAACAATTTCTCCCTCCACATGCTCAGATTGTACACATCAGATTGCTTGCTTGAAAGGCTTCATTATCTCCTTCTGGAGAGTGAGACGCCCCACAGGTGGCGCGCTTTCAGTTTTCACTCTTTTAATAACATCATTACAAAGGCGCAATTAGCTGCTGTGCTGTCATTTGGGAGATGTTGGCATGATATACAAAGCAGAAAGTGCTCACCAGAGCCACCAGGATGTTCTTTTCATTTCCTTAGACAAGAAGGAAAGTGAATTTATTATGAGATGGTGTACACAAGACAAGGGTCTGTTATCGCCAAGATTGCTGTGTCTAGACTCAGTGGAAGGAATTAGTGCAATGGGCATAACCAGTCCTTGATTAATTGACCCTTGAGGATTCTGTGGATTGGTTGGTGTTTAATCACGTCCTGAAACCATTGACCTTCCTACGTAGTAACAGTTGCTAAGTGTGATGCAAGCACCCGAAAAAATGGATTGCAATCTGCCCTTGAATGGAATTCATCAAGTGACAAAACAAATCAAAATGCTAAGCTAGCATAACATATAGATGATGGAACACGGTTTGAAAAAAGATGGTTGGCTTCATGAGCTAAGTTTGCTAGCACCACAGCTAATGACTGAACTATTGGTTGTCGGTGTAATGTTAGCCCCCGTAGCTTTGTGGAAAAAGTTTCTCCACTTCAATATTTTTTTAGGTTAAACATTTTTTTTCCCCTTGTGCAGATTTCGCGGTTACGTACAGATTGTGTCAATTGGTCAATGTACTCAGCCATGTATTCTTTATCCTCAGCGAGGAGCTGCAATCCCTATAACATCCATGTTCAGTATGCGTATTTCATATACTGCCTCCAGGTGGCCAAGGTGGACAACAGCACAAGGACCATCATCTGACGCAAAATGTGACACAAAATACTTTTTCATTTGATGTCATGACGTCATCGGTTTCCTACCTTGAGGTGACCCGGGCGTCAAACTTGTCCTTGTACGCGTCTCCACTTTTCTCCTGCAGTTTTTTCAAAATGGAAAGCTCATTTCCCCTGCAGGAAGACCTTTTGCTTTTTGTGGAAAAGAAGCCACTGTTCTTCTTCTTTGGTTCCTCCTCGTGGTCCCGTTCCCTTGCGAAGGCCACCAAGCGACTGCAGCACGCTCACGTAGCGTTTTTGTCTTCTCCTCATTGTTATTTTTCATTTTGGGACGGAAGCACCTTACTGGTCCCACAGCCCATCATGCGAATGGCGGTGGTGGCTTGCTTCTGCTGTGGCGGCAACTCAAGTGAGGCCAGCCGCTTGATGCGAGCTGCACGTGTGAAGTCGGGCCCACCGAGCAGGTGTCACACTCTGCTTGGAGCTTCTTCATCCTGAAAGCGTCACACAGACAGGAAAGAGCTTTGAAGGCTTTGTCGCTGCTCAACTGGCCGAGGACACAATGGAGCTCAAATAATGCCAACCAACTGTCAATGGCACTTGGACTGGTTAAAAGAAAAAAAAAAAATACTTGAAAAAAAAACACCCTTAAAATTGTTGTATGACTCTGGTGATCTCTACTTGTATGATTTATATTATTATCTAAACAAGTATTGTAAAAGTCTTACTAATCAAGGAAGCTAGCTAAACATTGATAAACAAATTCCATAGTTGTCTATTACCGTAATTTCTGGACTATAGAGCGTACCTGATTATAAGCCGCACCTAGTACATTTCTAAAGGAAAAAGCATTTTGTACATACATAAGCCGCGCCTGACTATAAGCCACGTGTGCCCACATTGAAATATGAGATATTTACAAAGAAAGACGGTACACAGAGTTTTCAAAGGTTTAATAATATACCTTAGCTTTGTTTTTTCCACAGTGCCTGTGACGCGGCAGTAACAGCAGCAATACGGTAGTAACTAACAGGGCTCCTTAAAAATAACATACCGGTAAAAGTCACTGAGACTGAGACTTCTTGCATTTTCCATGATGACTGTCTATTCATGCTAATCGTATTCATGCACAAAGCGCCAAGTTACATTAAACTTGCGTTTTCCTTGACATATATATTCCACTTGTCTCACTCTTACCTATTCTGCTCGAGCGCCCCTGGTGGGCGTTAGGAAAAAAAAATCATAAATTAGCCATATCGTTGTATAAGCCGCAGGGTTGCAAACGTGTGCAAAAAGTCGCGGCTTAGTCCTGAAATCACAGGTATACTGTGAAACAGCAACAAGAACAGAAAACAACATCAAGGTATGCACTACATACACATGAGTTATCCTAGACACCAACTGTGCAATTAGCATTAGTGATCACAATTAGCATTAGCAATTAGCATTTTAAGTCAACAAAACATCCATAATTCAGTGCACATATTTATGTTGCATGTTCACGACATTGTCGTCTTACAGATTACTGTAATTTACAGACGACATTTGCACAAGAACAAACCAAAGCAGAACGTTACCGTTGTCTGCTAGCTTCAATGAGATCAATATACTTTTTTGTTTCTGACTATTTGTTATATTGGTGCGTAATGAAAACACAAGGACAACCGCTTTCTCTCGTCCCTCTCTTTACTTCTCCTTTCTCCTCTCGTTCACCAACACCACTCCTTCTCCCCCCTTACATTCCACTCTACCTCCCCTAGCGGATGGAGGCTGGAAGCATACAGTATTATGAACACAACATCTTCCTCTCTTCCAATAAAGCTAACTACTTCCTCAACCATTTTCAATACTGTATATCAGAGTAACATCTAGTGTCAGCATAACATAGAAAACCAACAGCACGCATCATAGCAATAGTAACAGTGTGTACATTTTTATTTTTTTTTCCAACATGGACATAACTTCTTCAGGTCATAACATAGTCCTTGGTCCAGGCAGGCGGACGCCTATCCCTTGAAGACCTGCATTGTTCATCAGCTTCTATACGAGCATCAGTTTCCGAATATGAATTCTGCGCTTCCCTGTCCATGTCTAGTTCAACGTCCCACGTTGGTAGTGCAGATAGGTGTGATGCATTCCAGGTCCTTCCATCATCCAGCAGATATGTGTGAGGACCTTTTTTCCTCATCACCACCCGAGGTTCAGTGAACTTTTGTTCTCCTTTTTTAACTTTCCATGGCTTTCTGACTCTCACCTGATCTCCAGGGTGGAAGTGTTGTTGTTTTGCACCTCTCCTCATGTCTGTGTACTTTTTCATCTTGTCTTGCTGGTGTTTCACCCTTTTCCTCATGACATTTTCCTGCATTGTGAAGGGATTGACATCCATTATCTGGAGTTTTGTTCTCATGTGTCTCCCATGAAGTAGATATGATGGGCTGACTCCAGTAGTTGCATGAGGAGTTGCTCTGTAATCCATAAGGAATGATCGTAAGAAAGATTTCCAAGGTATACCTTGTATCGAAGCAGTCTGCAGGCAATCTTTCAACACCCTGTTGAATCGTTCAACTTCCCCATTAGCACGAGGGTAGTAGACTGATGTCCTCAGATGTTCAATGTCTCTCTGTTTGAGGAAGTTGTTGAACTCAGCAGAGGTGAATTGTGGACCATTGTCGCTCACAATCTCTTTCACATTCCCCTCCCGTGAAAAAACTGTAGACAGGAACTGGATAATTGTAGCAGTATCGACACACGCAGCAAAAGCAACTTCTGGCCATTTACTGTGGTAGTCCACCAGTGTAATTGCAAGCCTGCAGTCTCTCGGCCCCCTCTCGAAGGGGCCAACGATGTCAATGGCGACCTTCTCCCAAGCAGCTGAAGGCAGTGGAACAGGCGTCAGGGGTGTATTGCGGGTCACAGCTTACTTATTCTCATTCTGAAGACAAGTGTCACACCCCTTAATGAATGCTTCCACCTGTCCGTCCATCCCAAGCCACTAGTATAGTTCTCTTAGCCTTTGTTTCGTGCGGACAATGCCCTGGTGAGTCTCGTGGGCTATGTCAATTAGTCGCCTTCGCAAGGAATCAGGAACCACAAGGCGGTAAGAACCCCTGACAATACAGTCATCCAGTAATGACAATTCATCACGTATCATGTAATATGGATGCAAGTCAGGGTCCACAGCAGTCATCTTTCCAGGCCATGGCTTGAGGAGTTGCGCCCCAAGCTTAGAAAGTACAGGGCAGGAGTGACATGCAGCTCTGAAGTCATCCCTAGAGACTGCTTCAGCAGCAGACATCAGTGCTGCAACTGTCTCCACAGCCTCTGCGCGGTCCAGTCCAGTATCAGGGAGAGGCAGCCTGGATAAGCAATCAGCAATGTCATTTTGTGAGCCGGGCCTGTACTGGACGTCATAGTCAGACTCCATGAGACGAGCAGACCACCTGGCTATGCGAAGGCCAGCCCGGTTATTTCCTTTAGACGTCAGGAGTGTAGTCAGCGCCTGGTGGTCTGTGCGCAACAGGAATCTCCTCCCCCAGAGCCAGACCCTCCACTTTTCAGCAGCCCAAACGCATGCCAGAGCTTCCTTCTCCACAATTGAGTATTTCTTTTCAGCATCACTTAGGCTGCGAGAGGCAAAAGCAACAGTTTCTTCCATACCAGCATCATTTATTTGTGTCAGGACAGCGCCAAGTCCATAATCTGAAGCATCGGTCGAGACCACTGTGCTTTTATTCGGATCAAACAGCGCCAACGCTGGGCCGGCAGCAATCATGCTTTTCACTTGGTCAAAACTCACTTGAGCTGCATCCGTCCATTTAAATTCAGAGTTCTTTCGCAGTAAGGCCCTCATTGGTTCCACCACACTTGCATAGTTGGGCATAAACTTGCTATACCACGCACTTAAGCCTAGAAATGAACGCAAAGAAGCTGCATCGGCAGGCGCAGGAGCATTCAGTATTGCCGTGACATGGGAGTCATTCGGCTCCAAGCCGACAGGCGATAGTCTGAATCCTAAGAAGTCAAGAGTAGTCTGCCGGAACAGGCATTTTTCCATATTCAGTTTCAAACCCGCCTCCTGAATGCAGTGTAGAACAGCTTGGAGGTTGGTGTCATGAGCAGCCTGCGACGCTCCATAGACAATGACATCGTCCAAGTAGCACTGCACACCCTGTAGTCCACGAAGAATTTCCTTCATCATTTTCTGGAATGTAGCAGGAGCAGAACTCAGTCCATATGGCACACGGCAATACTGGTACAGGCCCTCGTGTGTGATGAAAGCAGTCAGCCCCCTACTGTCTTTGTGCAGCTCAAGCTGATGGTAAGCACTCTTCAGGTCTAGGGTGGAAAACATCTTAGAACCACGTAATTCTGACAACAAGTCCTCAATCAATGGTAAAGGGTGGCTGTCAGGCACAATTGCCTTATTTGGTTCCCTCATATCCACACACATGCGGATCCTTCCATTTCTCCTCCTAGTAACAACAATGGGGGACACCCATTCAGATGAGTCAATCTTCTCAATGACCCCTTGCTCCTCGAGCTCAGCCAGTTCCTTGGTGACAGCCTCACGAACTGAAAGAGGTAATCGACGAAGCTTTTGTTGGACAGGTTTCACCTCTGGGCGGATTTGCACTTTATGTACAAAATTCTTAGCAAGTCCAAGTCCTTTTCCCACCTTACAACTCATGGATGAGTGTACAGGGTCAGATTGAGAGATCAATGCACAAGCCACATCAGGGTCAGGCGACAGTTTCACCAACCGCCCCCCTTTAATTTCAATGTCAAGAGCTTCACACAAGTCCAGCCCAATCAAGGGCGTGCCGGATTCAACAACATTGAAAAATCCTGTGGCACTCCTATTCCGGTAAGTAACTGTAGCCTCGAGGCGACCAAGCACTGGTAGTTTATGTTTTGAGTATGTCAGCAACCGTACTGTAGGTGGGCCAAGCTTGCTCTTCTTGAAGTGCTCCATGTTTTTAGGTTTAGGTTTATTCATTTTTTCCTTTCGGACACATTACAGTTTACATCAATCACATCACATCATTTGCAGCATTGACATCCGAAAGAAGGGCTGACGGGTAGAAGCCGAAGCTTATTCGAGACCCGTCCCCATCGACCCATTACTATAACGCATCAATCATATACATTATTTAGAATAGTCATTAATTTTTATCGTTATCCATCCCATACTATCCCAGACACTGCTCGCTCAGTTTATCTTGAATGTCCGTGTGTAGATTGTGGCTAGTCCCAGTCATTTGGCACTGGTGAGTCGGTCCCCAGACGCCACCAGCAAGCCCACCCCGCCAGGCGAGCAGCCAAGGCAAGCGCAATTCTTCTCTTTCACCAGTAGGGTCTTTGCTGACCTCGGATCAGCTTTCACACATGTTGTGCTTTCCAGAAGAGTAGATCGGCTTGCATTCGGCCCATTGCTTTCAAGCAATTTCAGCACTCGATTCTGGTCAGGTAACACCACTGGTTGCTAGCATGTTGTGGATCTGATGACTCCTGTGCGCTGCCCAGCCTAGCTCACCCAGCAGAGCGGCCCACGCCAGCTGCATTCCAGGAACCAGACCACCAACCCCCATTTTGCGTATTGACAGCAGATTCATTGGAGCCACAATACAGCCTTATCATGTAGCCTTGACTGTTACAACAAATGTCCAAACGGAATTCGAGCCAGACAATATTTAGATTCAAACGGGAACAGCAATACATGTTATCAATGCAGGTGTATAAACAAGAGTTAGCCTTGGCAAAGTCAGCAAATAATCATATACAACTCCAGCTTTGGGTAATTAGTGATGTTGTTGTTATTGTTGTTGTGATATTGTGAATTACTGTTGTCTCTCAAGCGCTGCCAATTCCTCAGCTCCTTTCACGATTCGTGTTTTTAGTTGACCAGAGTTATCTTTAGTTTGAATAAAAATTCGGCAGTCTTTTGTCCACGTGCTTTCGATAAGTCCATTCTTTCTCATTTGTCGAGCCTTTTTGGCAATGTCAGCATTTCGTTTGGTGAGGTTTTCGTTGATGTAGACATGTTTCCCACGAAGCTTGTGACGGTCTCTCAGAAGAGCAATCTTTTTCTTTCTGTCAACAAACCTGATCAGAACTGCCGGTGGTCGTGTCCCTCCAGTTGGAAGCGAAAAGCACATCTGAATGTGCGCAGGATCAACAGTTAATCCCAAATCTCTGAGTTGAAGTGTCACTTGCTGTTCCACAGTCTCGTTCCCTGAATGTTGGTCAGAATCTTCCGTGCTCGTGCTAGCCGCAGCTCTCGAAGGGCCACGGCGCGGCTTGATCTTGATACCGGTGACTATCACATCGTTAATACGAAGATTTTGTTCCAAATCATCCACTTTTTGTTCCAAGGCAACAATGCGTCGATCTTTTTCCTGTGTCTCTTTCTTCAATTGCTGTATTTCCTGAAGAAGTGGCTCAATGCTCTTCTTCATTTCAAGTAATTCGGCAACCATTCCACTGAGTTTTTTAAGAGAAGATTTTATCTCCTCAACCTCGTCAGCTCTTTTTCCGCCAGGCATTCTGCAACAATGTAGTTAAAAATCCCAATGCAAAAATCAACAAGTAGTTAGATTCACGAGCGAGTGCAGGAGCAAGTACAGATGCGTCCTTCCTCAACAGATGCGTCCTTGAATGTGAATGTACATGTACATCTGTTTTGGAATTATTGAAGCACCAGAGCCAGTGTCGACTAGCATATCACTGTTACAGATCTGATGTTTTCCCGTAGCAAGGGTGAAATTTCCCACAAGTCTCCCCTTAATAGTTTTTTTCTTGGTAACACACAGCACCTGCACTTCTGGAAGGTCCACTTCATTCACTGATGCAGTAGATCGGCAAACCTGAGCAAAATGACCTACTTTACCGCATGTGTTACATTTGGAAATCTTTGCAGGGCAAGACTGGTCATTAGCCAAATGAGTTAACGACCCACATCTATAACACCGACTGGCTCCACTTTGCTTGTTCTCTTTTTTCTTCCTGCTGGCCTCAGACCCAAACGCCCTGTTACACGTTGCCCCTTGGTGCCCGTATATTGCATTTACATGGCTCGCTTCAGTGTCCATAAATGTCTTTGCATCAGCAACGGCTGTCTCCATTGTTCTGACCAAAGTTACAGCCTTATCCAGTGTCAGGTCAAGTTCAGATAGAAGTCTTTCACGGATACGGGGCATGCAAGTCTTCTCAACTATTTGATCACGTAGCATTTCATTCTCAAAAGCGCCAAAATCACATGTCCTGGCGAGCTCCCGTAGCGCTGCCAAATAGTGGTCAATTGACTCACCCACCGCCTGAGCACGCTGCCGAAAACGGTACCTCTCAGCAACAACATTGACTCTCGGCGTGAAGAAGATCCGTAAAGCCAGCACGGATCCATCGTAAGTGTCAGTAGAAAGCGGCAAGGTATTGTAGATCCTCTGCCCTTCTCTTCCCAAACAGTGGATCAGGAGTGCACGTTTTCTGTCCGCTGAAAAGTCCGAACCCCCGATCGCCAGCAGGTAGTTATCAAACAATTTCTTCCATGCATCAAACATAACGGTCGGTTCGCCCGGGCACTCCAGGAACGCAGGAGGTGGTTGTAATCCAAGTAGTGACATGTCTTTTCGATTCCTTTATCCTCGTCGCCACTTGTTATATTGGTGCGTAATGAAAACACAAGGACAACCGCTTTCTCTCGTCCCTCTCTTTACTTCTCCTTTCTCCTCTCGTTCACCCTTACATTCCACTCTACCACCCCTAGCGGATGGAGGCTGCAAGCATACAGTATTATGAACACAACACTATTTTTACACATGCGAGTAACATTGACACAATTTACAAACTCTAAACCAGTGAACACAAGTATCCTTGAGTTCATTGAAAGGCACTATTCATTCGTGTGCACCGCATAAATAAGATTTAATTTCGTCGCAGTAAAAGAAACATTAGAGCGCGTTAAACCAGGACCTCGACTTGACACTTTGCTTTAACGTACAATAAAGGTGTTTCATTAAGATAAAAACTTTCCTAATGGCCTTTTTATGAGCTGCATCTGTTTCATAATCCGCCTTTTTCCCAATTACAAGTGGAATACGTGTCAAATGGCAGCAGATGCCAGGACGTTATTGTTGTTTTTACCACCGTGCTCACAAAAACAACACTCACATTACAACACGGATAAGATAAGCTTATGGGAACACTATCGTCATTCATCACCAGCATAAAAGTAAATAAATGAAAATGCTTCGTATTGAGTGAAAATAAAACCGATTATTACTTGCAGCCACTTGCTTGCTTAAAGATTACAAAAAAAAAAAAAACTGCATAAGAAAAAAGCGTCCTGTGTGTGTGAGAGAGAGAATACAGACCCGTCTAGTGTGATGCGACGTGAAGTGCGCCCCCTGCGGTGGAGGGCAGGGTGTCAATGCGAGTGAATTAGAAAACAATCAGTTTGATCTAGAAAATAGGCCAAACAGTTGATAATGTTATGGTGCTATGGTGAGCGGCCGACGGATGCTCTAATGGCTCAAGGAGAGATGAGATCATTCTTTCGTCTGCCGGCAGCGATTCTAAACAGAAGACAATGAGGAGTGAAAGACAGCACGGTGGCGAGCGTGACTGCGAGCGAAACTACCACGCAGCTGCTTTGCACCCACAAAAACTACGAGGATACGCTCAGATCATTTTATATCAGGTAGATTTTCTTTTTTTAATATACAGTTGGTCATAACATTAACCCCTGATTGTAAATTCGAGGCAAACGTGATGAATGTGCCATATTATCTTAAGTTAACCTTGCTCTCGCAAGATGAATTCTGGCGGTATTTGTGAGCACAAACTCTGGAGAATACATCTTGTACCGGTCCCGCAGATAACTGCCATTCCCGAACCACTGGTGGTTCTGACCAATCACAAAGTGACATGGTGTTTGGGGGTGGGATATGCCACTGACGAAAGCAGGAAGCCAGCGCCGACACCAGGCTAATAAACAAACCCAGCATGGACGAATGGACACTACAATGAATTATTTTCTCGCAGAATTACTCACCGTTTCCTTGTTGAATGCTGAACAGCGAGAGGCGCTTCGTGCATTTCTAGCTGCTAAGATGTTCGTGCTTTTCTTCCCCCTCTTCGACAAGAACGATGAACGGACACAAACGCATATTCATCCGTGGCCATGATTGGTTAAAACAAATGTGTAGAAGGTCGCATCGTCCAATCAGCTCGAATTATTGTGCAGAATGTCCCGCCTTTTCCCGATGAAATTACTGTGGAGAGGTATCGGTTGTCAGGTTAATCTTTAGTGAAACAATTGTGTATATATATATGTATGTTTTGCATAAGTATTCAAGTAATTTTGAAACAAAAGTTAACGATTTAACAAAATTATCACAATTAACACTTTAAGTCGGGCTTAAGTAATGTGTTGTAAACATGTGGTCTGTTTGTTAGCAGCTAGCAAGCTAAGATAGCTTGACGACTTCGCTATACAGCAAGACAAGTATATCCGGACACAAACGATTTAATGAATGACAATTTACACCAGGAAAGTAGTGCTCGACATACTGTTTCAACCAAAAACAACATACCTGAGGCTTCCGCTTCCACTTTGCCTTCTAATAAACTAAATTGTTTTTTTTGGCGCTAGCGGCTCCAAATGACTGGTTTCAATGAGTCGCAGTAATGCAGTGTCCTACTCGGGACGTTTTTTGTGACACTTGACATATTTCCCACCTTTTAATGAAAACGCTCACCGAAAATCAAGCTCTCTACATTTATTTGTTATGGGATGTTTGCCCTCCAGGAGGCGCAGCGGGATCTAAGCGGTGACATCAGCTGGAAGGGTCTATATATGAATGTTTTTTGTTTTTTTTTGTTTTTTTTAAAGTGTGCGGTTGTCAACACAGCTCAGAAAAGTTCGGACAAAATGGCAGAATGCTTGGGCGGACATGTTTACATGCGTCTTGCATCACCATTTGGAACAGAAACACTGCTGGCTGGGTTTCACACACACGCACACACTGCTAAATATTTCATTTTACTCTTTGGAACTTGTTCCTGCACAACTCACAAGTGGCACACACGCACACTAAAAAAAGTCAAGTGTGACTGGATACAAAATGTAAATGCAACATTTTATTCAGCTTTTTTTTTTCTTTTTTTAGGGATTTTGCCGAGGGAACTCCACTCGGGAATACTCTGTATGTATCCGTCAAACAATATCCTCGCCTGCTTTTCTTCAGACTGCGTGTGTTGCGTTTTTTCCAGACCTCACATCAGCACCGAGGTGCGAAATCGGCCTTGAGAAGAGCGGACCTCCTCCGGGGGAGTCTTTGGTGTGATCACAAGATGGCCGCCCGCTCTGATAAACAACGCCGTGACACGCATACGTGCATACCGTGATCCGGCGGACCTTAAGGGCGATGAGAGCGCCACCAACCTGTCAGGCGCTTCATGACCTCCCCCAGGGAGTGTTTACAAATTCAGCAGCCTGTTTGTGCCAGAATGTTCTTCTCAAGGTGAGAATCCACACATCAGTGACCACAGAACATAACGATAACAGTCCAGTACAATTTTTTTTATTTTTATGGATAAAATGTTAGTAGTTTATAGTGTAACTATAAAAAATGTACAGTAAAAGAAATGACAAAAATATATTTTGAAAAAAAAAAAAGATTTGTCAGACCAAATTTGATCCATGTATTGATGGAAAAATTAATTTTGAAAATGAATCTTAAATTGCTACTGCCACGTGTGGCCGCAGATAAGAGGGCTGGAAATTCGAATCCGAATCCAGTGTGAAAAATAATGGCCGGAGGTTTGCAGGGGTCCCCATTGCGAACCACTAATTAGAAGACGTTAAATAAAAAGGCTATTGTAAAGATATTTTTGGGCAAATTGCTACATAGGACAGCTTTAAACAAGATTGAAACATAATCTAAAATATAATTAAGAATGTACAAAACAGGAAAAATAAAAATAATAATCAATCAAAGCACTTAATTTTTTTTCCATACATGATTTGAAGGTTTATTGATTATTTATTGATTCAAATGAACTTTGGATACAAGCAACGTTGACTTGTGTGAGCACCTCGCTGTTAAAATAACAAAATGTGAGGCAGAAACATTTTTTCTGTTGTTGGTCCAGATGATATATTGCATGTTGAGCTGCAAGTTTTCAATTATTTAGCTTTGCGGGTGGCAGAAACAGAAGTGACACGAGTCTAATACGTGCAGCACATCCGTCATAGTCGCGCGGCGGCGAAACGTTGGGAATGGCTTGAGCTTGTCTTTGCGCTTCAAATCAACAACTTTCTGCTTTCCTTAGCGGCGTTTTCTGCACATGATGTCATCACGAAACACTTTGAGGCAAGCATTCAATACTACTTGCCTCTCTCGTCTCTCCAACCGCAAGCTAATCAAGACTAACAAATTCGTTTAAGTGGCGCTAATAATGTGATTAAGATGCAAAGTGGTCATTTCTTTTAATTTCTCTGCATCGCTCAGCACAAATTCCAGCCTTGCTGTTTTTTTGCGTGTTTTTTTTCTTACATTTTTGCATTTTTTTTAATTATCTCGCCAAGTGAGTTGATTTCGTAAGCTACTTGTTAGCTCTCATTATAAATAACCAGTCGGTAAAAGAACAGAAACGCAAATTGCTCATTTTTTTTTTATCGGTGCAATTGCAAAAGTTGATCCTCTGGAATACAAAGGATGAACATCTGGATCATTGAAATCATTTGAAATATTGAAAGCGTCTGGGGGTGACAAAGTTATCAGTCTGTGGCTACTACTACGTTTCTGGAGGTCATAAATATTGAAGAGGTTTAACATTGTTTTAATTTGTTTGTTTATTGATCATATAAACAAGCAGCAGAAAAAAACAAAAATGTAAAAGATGGGGAGAGAACCTGATACAATCATCATTAGTTACTTTACATGTTCAAAAGGGAGTAGGAAGAAGTTGAAAACTTATCTAGTCCTACCCCTTATTCGTTGTATGTTTAGACATTTCATTATTAATGCAATAATAGGTTCATATTTAAAAAAAAAAAAATGTATAAACCTGTTCATATATACAAGTGCACTTGGACATGCGTACATTTGCCAGCAACATATGCACATGAAATACATAAACATATACCATAATACATCATATTCACATATACAATTTTAATTTTCTTGTCTGACATAAGTAATTCTTTTGAACTTTGCTTTTAAACAATTTTTGAAATTCAGCAAATGAGTCACATCTTTTCAGGTCAATTCCAAAATTATTCCACAAATTAACAGCGTTCACAGAAACACACCTTTGCTTAATATTTCTTATTTTTTTGTAGACACTTGTACCCCTTATATCATAAGTACTAGGGGTGTGAATTGCCTAGTACCTGACGATTCGATTCGTATCACGATTCACAGGTCACGATTCGATTCGATACCGATTAATCCCGATACGAATGGTCACGATTCGATACCGATTAATCCCGATACGAATTTATAAGTCGATTGTTGCGATTTTTTTCCATTCAAATTTAGAAAATACTATCAGTAAATTTGTACATGTACACTGTAAGATTTGTATGAATATATTTATCTAAAACTTGAGGCTTAGAACCGTGAGCCACTGTACACAAACAGTTTGCAATCTGTTTCACATTTGAACAGCATTAAACTAAAAATATTAAGGCTTAATGTGCCGTTCATATAACATTCTTCCATGCTCAAGGTGTGAATCCTAAAAAAAAAAAAAAAAAAAAATTAAAAAAAAAAAAATCGATTCTGCCGATTATTGAATCGATTCGAGAATCGCGCGTTGTAGTATCGCGATATATCGCCGAATCGATTTTTTTTTAACACCCCTAATAAGTACTGTATCTAATTTCAAACAGCTTCTGAGTACTGTGGCAGAGTAGATTGTTGTGTACTTTGTACATTATTTGTGCTATTTTAAAATCAACCAAGTCATAAAATGTAATTGTATTTAATTTAATAATAGTGGATGTGTTCATTCTGTATATTTTGATCGATTAATAATTCTTATGGCTGGTTCTTTTTTGCAATTTGGTAAAACAGGGTTGGTATTTGTTTGATATGCGTTTCCCCAGATTTCCACACAATAGGTCAGTTATGGTAATGATAATGAACAATATAATGTATATAATAATTTCTTATTCAGGACATCTTTAGTTTTAGAGAGTATCCCTATGATTTTTGATATTTTCCTTTTAACAATTTCTGTGTGTGACTTCCAACATAATTCATCATCAATAACTACTCCGAGGAATTTATTTTCATGCATTCTTTCTATTTCAATTGAATTCACCATAATTTTGACTTGAGTGATTTGCCTAGTGCCAAAAACTATTAACTTAGTTTTAAGTTTAATGATAATTTGTTTATATCAAAACAATTTTTTTATGTATTCAATTCATACTCCACAGTCGTCAAAAGCTGCTTCAGGTTTTCTCCTGAACAGTATAGAGTTGTGTCATCAGCAAATAAGACACTATTGAATATTTTTGAAACACAACAGATTTCATTCATATACAATATAAATAATTTGGGGCCTAGCACAGACCCTTGAGGGACACCATGAGTAATCTTCAAGTGTTTTGATTGTGTATTGTTAAACGGTAAGTACTCATATCTATTGTCCAAATAACTTTTCAGCCATTTATATGCCAAACTTCTTATGCCATATCGTTCTAATTTATTCATTAATAGAGAATGATCTATAGTATGAAATGTTTTTTTTTTTTTTTTTTTTTTCCTATAAAAATCCCAACAGTATTTTTATTTTATTATCTATGTTAGTAGATATTGCTTCTACATTTACAATTGTGGAACCCCGATCGTTTTCCATGCACGACGTAAAAACAGAAGAAGCTTAGAATCATCCGACAATCAAGTATAGTAAGTAATATTACAAAAAAGATCACTGCTGCTAAAACGCCAAAAATGTATCAAATAATCGGAAAACGATTCATTCTCCGTTTTCTTCATTTTCGTTTTTGGAATGGATATTGAGTCGGCCGTTTTAGTTTGAGGCTGTTAATTTTGGCGAATTTGCTCGAATCAGAATCAGATATTCCAGTATGCGTTATATCATTAAAAAAATATATATAGAGCGAGATAATGTGAAAAGTGATTTCTTGCTACAAAATTGTTCAATGAAACGCTCTGAGACGGCGTCAATCAAAAGCGAGCATGATTTTTCTTGTGTAGCCGAGCGGTGGTCCTGTTTGACTGCCTGTCACCTGTCACGTCCCGTCTTACATCATCATCATCGCCACAAAGACGAGCTGGGCTAATTTGCGCCATGACACCGGCAGCCTCCCAATTAGCATCTGCCGGCGCCTCAATCAAAAAGCAAATCGCAGGCCACGTTGGTTTTGTTCCGCCGCATTTAACGGGGCGGAGCACGTTCAATTTGCCAGCTTGATGGACGAGGCGCCATGCTGACACTATAAATTATCTTAAAAGGTTTGTCTTAGCTGTCAAATGAATACATTCCATTTGATGCCAAGTGTCATGGACATTTACCAGAACAGGCTGCAGTTAAGAATGTAGGACTTGGTGAAGCAGCATGTTGCTCACAATCCAAGGTCACTTTGAAGATCTGTTCCAATGGGTAGAATATGAAAATGCATACAAGTGGTCCCTCACGACTTTGCGGTTCAGTTATTACAGATTTTTATTTTATTTGGGTCCATTTATGCTGCTATTTTTGTCCTTTTTTTGGTAATATTTCAGTAGATAAAAACGGCTCTTTTTTTCATTCAACACAATCTATTACAGTTTTAAACAAAATAAAGGATATCTGGTAAATTAAGAAACGTGTACCACGAGTTTAAAAAAAAATGTAGCGCACATGCACTGCAGGAGAAGTAGAAAAACAAGTTAATTGAAACCAATTAACTTCAAAAACAATTTTTGGGGTGTTTTTCAGTAAACTTGCATGTCATCACAAGGCAACTTAATGTTTAGTATAATGTGACTAGCGATGTAATGATAACGGCAATATCGTGACATTGTGATATTAAAACTGCCACAATATATCATCACCATCATGTCACGATCTTAAAAGCAGCACATCTGTTAAAAAAAAAAAGAAAAAAAAAAGAAAAAAAAAGTTTGATTTCCATTTGTGCAGTTGTGGCTAGTTTTTGAGTGCAGTTTAATTTTCACAAGGCATGTTTTGGCCTTTCTATGTTTAAAAACCACTTTAAGGTCAGATGAAGGGGACCATATGCTTGTGAAGCGAGTCAATATGTGGTGGAACTCAATGTGCCTCAATATTCAGTCTTATTAGAGATTGTAGGTGTTTATATGCATTGCTGTAATGTACGAAAGCACAATATTGTTTTTTGTTTTTTTTTCTTTAGTATAAGCTCATTTTTTACTAACCTTGCTCTCGCAAGATGAATTCTCACGATATTTGTGAGTTCACAAACTCCGGAGAATGCATCTTGTACCGCTCCTGCTGATAACTGCCATGCCCAAACCACTGGTGGTTTGGACGAATCACAGACGAAACCAAGAAGCCAGGGCCGACACCGGAGCTAACAAACATAACATGGACGAATGGAAGCTGCAATTAATCATGCTCTGGCAGAATTACTCACCTTTTCCTTGTTGAATATTGAACAGCGAGAGGCGCTTCGTGCATTTGTAGCTGCTAAGATGTTCGTGTTTTTCTTCCCCCTCTTCGACAAGAACGAACACAAAATTTTCACCCGTGGCCGTGATTGGTTAAACCAAAAGTGTAAAATGTCGGATCGTCCAATCAGCTCGAATTATTGTACAGAATTTCCCGCCTTTTCCAGACGAAATTACTGTGGAGAGGATATGCAATATGTAATATCCATCTGGCTACTGCCAGGTTAATTGTTTACTATCTTGTGACCTTTTTTTTTGTATCGCCAACCTCCCCACAATATCGTGATAATTATTTTATCGTTCGCTTCATATCGTGAAAATATCGTAACGTGATGCTTGGATATTGTTTACATCCCTAATTGTGTCATCAGTCAGAAGAGTTGATATACAGCATTTTGAGTCCGCTCTAGACAATCAGTCCTCTCTTTTTTTCTTTCTTTTGTGGGTACTGAAGCAAAAAGACAACTCTTCCTATTTTGCAAATATGTCCACAACACAATCAGTGTCGGCCCGCTCAGTCAGCTTCAGGTTGAAGGCTGTCCTAGTGCGTCGTCACAGTCAACACCGGCAGGCGGGAATCAAACCCGGCAGCGGATCGAGAATGCAGCGTAAGCAACGTGGGCGTCGACAACATTCCTCATCAAGCCGACAGGCGGCCCCTGATTGCCGAAGACGCCTCCTTAAGCTTCCCGGTGCACTTGTTACAATCAGTGATGAATGCCAACATTAAGTGCCGGGGTAATCATTTCTCCGCCACGCCATCCGCAATTCCTGCCGGGAGACGATAAGACCAAGGTGGCGGCGAGATAATCGCGTGGCGGAGCCACCTGAGAGGGCCTCGGTTAGCCCCGCTAGTTGTTGTGACAACAATGCGGCAAAGGTGAGAAGGAAGGCAGGTTTTTTTCCCGGCGTTCTCATTGTGGATGTTCGGTAAAAACATCCGCTTATTGCCTTAACCGTTGCTACTCTTTGGCTCAAATTGGAGCCGTTTTGTAACATTTTACAGCAAAAAAAAAAAAAAAAAAAACATCCCGAAATGTCATTCTTAAACTGAAATTTGATGGCTTTGTATATTTTCAAAAAGTTTTGTACAAGTGAGCCACACTGAGGCTGCTAAGGGTCCAATTTGTCGAGCTGAAGAGCTGAATCCAAAAAATGGTTTTGGTTTCAACGATACGAGCACATCGACGCAAGACAAGTCAAATAATTCTGCTGATTCTGAAAATATATCGAGATACGTATCAAATCGTCTTTTATTTGGAGAACTGTCTCTTTGAAGGAAATGGCACATTTAGGAAAAGGCCTGGACTCTGGTTCGAGTCCAGGCTTCGGCCTTCCTGGGTGGAGTTTGCATGTTCTCTCCGTGCCTGCGTGGGTCTTCTCTGGGTACTCCGGTCTTCTCCCACATTGCAAAGACATGCATGGCAGGTTAATTGGGCGCTCCGAATTGTCCCTAGGTGTGCTTGTGAGTGTGGATGGTGTTGGTCTCTGTGTGCCTTGCGATTGGCTGGCAACCAGCCCAGGGTGTACCCTGCCTACTGCCCAAAACCAGCTGAGATAAGCTCCAGCACCCTCTGCGACCTTTGTGAAGAATAAGCGGTCAAGAAAATGGATGGATGGATGGATGGATGGATGGATGGAAGTATGTAAAATGACATAATTCCCTCTCAAACTGAGCCATACCATATCAAATCTAGAGCTGTCACAATTAATCGATTAATCGACAAGTAATCGATTAGCAAATTAATTGACAAATATTCTAATAATCAAGTCATCATTTGGAGCCATTTTAAAATTGTGCAAATCCTCTGATTTCAGCATCTTACCAGTAATTGTTCATTGATTTCTGCAGTCCTTCATGAAAGAAGAGTGATTATCATCTGTGTTAAAGAAAGACATTTGGAAACATCTGTTTTAACAGATGGAGCTGGTTGAAGTGGTTGGGGAGAGGGAAGTCTGGGTCTCCCTCCTGAAGCTGCTGCCCCCGCGACACGACCCCGGATAAGCGGAAGAAGATGGATGGATGGATGTTTTTACTTTGGAAAACAATGGCCGAACCTGTAACATCGTACAACATCAACCCCCCCTCCCCCTTTTTGTTTTAATCGCTATATGAATATGAAGAACAAAATAACCACCAATCACTGGATATTAAATATTAATCAGAGAAAAAAAATGCTTTTGTAATATAAAAATTAAAATGAACTCATTTCTTCCCCTCCACGAGTTATCTCGGGTATTTAATATATGTGTCTCTCCCCCATCTCCGAATTAACTCGGGTTTTGCGTTTTGTTTTTATTTTTTTCTTAATGCACTGGACATAGGAGAACCTCATGCAAGTCCCCAGAAAGTATTGAGCTGAAAAAAATAATTGTAATGAGGTGTAGTTGACAGCAAATGGCCACAGTAGCTTTGATCAGAGGAGGGCCAGCAGGTAGGTGGAGTGGAAAACGCAACTTACACAATTGAAAAAAGATTAACAACACCTAGGTCCATGGCTGCCTTTAAGCTGGACCTAGAAAAGCATAACTGGTCTGAAGTCTATTCAAAAAACGATCCTAACACTGCATATAGTGAATTCCAGTCAACATTTAACTTTTTATACAATAAACACTGTCCAATAGTTCAAATTAAAAGGAAGTATAAAGGTCCAAATAAGGTATGGATGACAAAGGGGATAGAAAATGCATGTAAAAAGAAAAATATTTTATATAAAAGATTTCTTAAAACAAGAACTATGGAATCTGAAACAAAGTATAAGACCTATAAAAATAAATTATTAAATATTATACGTATAAGGAAGAAAGATCATTACCATGCATTACTAGAGCAGAATAAAAACAATATGCAAGAAATATGGAAAATACTAAATGATGTAATTAAAAATAGATCTAAAAAAATAAATTATCCAGAATATTTTATAAAAGATAAAAACAGTGTAATCGATAAAATTTCAGACATAGTCAATAACTTCAATGAATATTTAGTTAATGTGGGTAGAAATTTGGCAAATGAAATTCCAGAGACAAGAAATAAACATGAAATAGATAAGTACGTTGTAAATAATTCATCCACTATGTTTTTAAATGGTGTTAATGATATTGAAGTATTAAATGTTGTAAAAACATTAAAAAATAAAAAGTCTACCGACTATTTTAATATTGATATGACACTGGTAAAAAGTATTATAGAATATGTTGTAAAACCTTTTACATATATTTGTAATTTGTCTTTCCAAACTGGTATATTTCCATCAAAAATGAAAATAGCAAAAGTAATTCCTATTTACAAAAGTGGTGATAGACATATATTTAGTAATTATAGACCAATATCATTGTTGCCACAGTTCTCAAAAATTCTAGAAAAATTATTTTTATATAGACTGGATAATTTTATTGAGAAACATAAGATTTTGAGTGAATATCAGTACGGTTTTAGAGAAAAACGGACCACCTCAATGGCAGTCATGGAACTTGTAGAGGAAATAGCTACCAACATAGACAATAAAAAATTTACTGTTGGGATATTTATGGATCTAAAGAAAGCATTTGACACCATAGACCATTCTATATTAATGAATAAATTAGTGAAATATGGTATAAGAGGCTTAGCATATAAATGGATAAAAAGTTATTTGGATGATAGATATCAGTATGTGCAGTTTAAAAATACAAATTCAAAACAATTGAAGATTACTCATGGAGTTCCTCAGGGGTCTGTGCTGGGCCCTAAATTATTTATATTGTATATGAATGATATCTGTTGTGTCTCGAAAATACTCAAGAGTGTCTTGTTTGCGGATGATACAACTTTCTACTGTTCTGGAGACAACTTGAAGCAGCTTCTGACTACTGTGGAGTATGAATTAAGTACAATAAAAAATTGGTTTGATATGAATAAATTATCATTAAATTTAAATAAAACCAAGTTCATAGTTTTCGGTACTAGACCAATCACTCATCAAGTTAAAATTAGGGTGAATTTAATTGAAATAGAAAGGGTGTATGAAAATAAATTCCTTGGAGTAGTTATTGATGATAAATTATGTTGGAAACCACACATAGAAAATGTTAAAAGGAAAATGTCAAAAATCATAGGGATACTCTATAAAACCAAGGAGGTCCTGAACATGAATTCACTATATACATTATATAATACATTATTATTACCATATTTGACCTATTGTGTGGAAATTTGGGGAAACACATATAAAACAAATACTGACACTGTTTTTAAATTGCAAAAAAGAGCCATAAGGATTATTAATAGATCAAAATATACAGAATCAACACATCCACTATTTATTAAATTAAATACAATGAAATTTTATGACTTGGTTGAGTTTAAAATAGCACAAATAATGTATAAAGTATACAATAATCTACTCTGCCACAGTACTCAAAAGTTGTTTGAAATTAGAAACTGTCCTTATGATATAAGGGGTACAAGTGTATACAAAAAACCCAAAACAAGAACAAATATTAAGCAAAGGTGTGTCTCCGTTAAAGGAGTTAATTTGTGGAATAACTTGGGAACCGAACTGAAAAGATGTAATTCACTTGTTGAATTTAAAAGAATGTTTAAAAGTAAAATTCAATATTATTATTTAAATCAGATATAAGTTAAGAAGATTGTAGAAATGATTTATTCATTTACTTATTTTTCTTTGATGTATTAATATGAGTGTAATGAAATTTGTATATATGTGTGTTACTAGTGTATTTTTATTTCTATTTTTAATTTATTTTTTTATACGAGTAGCATTATATTTTCTTTTATTAAAAATGTAATTTATTATAAATAAGTGATAGGATATGAAGAATAAGGGGTAGGACTGGATAAGTTTTCAACTTCTTCCTACTCCCTTGAACATATACATAGATATTTATTGGATGTTTCTTTTATTTTATTTTATTTTATTTTTTTTTACTTTTAACTTTGTGTTTATATAATTATACGTGTATATGTGCATATGTTCAATAAACTTCAAACTTCAAACTTCAATGATTGCAGGGATGATCAAAAATGGACGAAGCATGTTTGATGCAAAAGGATTGTTGATGGATGGATGAATGACAGCTTGATGATGAACGGATGACGGATACGTTGATGAAAGCCAGCATGTTGAGTCTCAGGCTCTTCCTAACTCGGCGCCTGTCCTCCATTTTCGACACTCCATCAGGCCTGCTTGGCATCGGTGTCCCTTCCCGTATCCTCCTGAATTACTTTCCTGGGCACCGGCGTCCAATCACAAAGCCACATTTCATGCCGCGCCGTGACAAAACCATTGCTCATTGCGCCTCTCAATATTTATCATAGTACAATTTCCCGCCCTCACGTACATCCGCCGCCGCCGAGCTCTCAGTGGGCAGATTTATTTACGACACGCTCAGCCTCCGCACGAGCACGGCGGCGTTCATCACGGAAGAACTTTTTGCCGGCATGAGAGGAAAGGGGGGGGGGGGGGGGGCACTGACAGAGGAGAGTCAGGGAAAGGAAAAGATCTTCAAGGAGAGGCCACGCCCACCTACATATTTACCCAAGCTCGTTTGTCACATTTGCTGCTTGTCCATTGATTGTTTACACGCGAAACAATTTTGAGACGTAGACTCAACCAAATTTAATTTAGAATTGAATTCAAGTTTAGATTTAATTTATTTTTTATAAATTAATTGTATATAATTACATTTTTAAAATTAAAATTCATTTAATTTTCAATAAAAATATGGTTACACATGAAATTTAAAGTTAAACAATTTTTAGTTTATTTACTTGTTAATGTACCGTATCAGTTCTAAGTTATACATTTCCGGGGATGGCGTATGCTAGCCATTTTTATATATATTTTTTTTATTTTCAACCCCATTTTAAAGAGCAGCAACATGAATGAGATGAGCCAGCATCATGAGTAAGTCATAAAAGGCAATCAGTGGCTGACAAAGTAGCGGGCAATAGTTGGCAGCCAACGTGAAGCGCGCGCGCGCGCCCGCCTCAAAGTCACCCCCGCGTGCGGGAAAGGCCACGAAGTGGCGCAAACGCCGGCGGGATTGTGGCCAAACTGTAATAAGGAAGCAAATCAGAGCTTGTTATCTGGCGCTTAATGATTGGGCCGCTGATTATCAAGTGTCGGCGGGGTCAGCGGGTCCCACTTTTAATTCACCGTCTAATTGGCTCAGCTGCTCCTTCAGCAGGGAGGAAAAATATCCTTTAGCACTCCCACAAGTCCTGCAGCCATTTAAAAAAAAAAATATATATATATATATATATATTTTACTCCAACTTTGACTTTTGAAGGTATTTTTTCCCCTTCTATCGTCTCATCTTTTTCCACCCTCTTGACTGAGCATCGCGTATAAATGAATGAATGAGGACTATGCAGAAAGAGACCTTACTCCAAAAGTAAAACATCAAACATGACTTCGAAAATGACAGGCATTAGTACAAAAAAAAATCATTTTACCTGTCTTATGAATGAATGAATGCTGACACGCCTGACGGACACTGTGTCCTCACTTTTGCCAAGGAGAAGGTCTCCTGACATGACTACAAAATTAACACATTCACACGAGTGAATGAATGACTAACTCTCCATATGGACACATTACTACAAAGTAAAACTCACTTGACATACGAATGAATTAGCACTGAGACATTACCGCAAAATTAATTCAATCTAAAAGGTTTATGAATGAATGAATGGGCACTGCTCTGGCTGACATTACAACAAAGTTAAAACAACTCTTGTGGCGAATGAACGAGTACAAAAAAAAAATATTGAATGGAGGACTGTCCGGATTGATATAATCAACAATTCACCTGGCTTATGTGAATTCGGACTCTCCTGACTGGAACATTACTAAAAACTAGACTAAGTGCAATTTCTGGAGAAATTGTATGGGAATGCTGAACGTAAATTGATAGATAAATTATGAAATTATAACCTCCTGGTTACTGGACAATGCACTTTACCAACTGTGCTACCGAGCAGTATCAGACACCTGGTAATGATCACAAGTTATGTATATGGAAGTGGGTGTGGAAAGTGATACTTGGAAAAAGTTGAATGACTGTCCCATTGAAAATGATGGGGAAAAGTTTGATATTAAACGTTACATTGTGCAAATACTGTAAGTAATGTGGATAATAATAACCCCGGGAGGCGTTAATTTTTGAGCTAGTTGAAATTTGAGCAATGTAAATTGGAAGTATTATGTGGGAGTTGCGGCAAAAAAGTGTGGAGAATAAAAATCACAATAACATATGTGGGAATGCTTCAGCAAAATTCACAATGTATTTTTTCTTCTGAATAAATCAATGAAAGCATGAATGAAGACATTCCTGACATACAATGAAACTAAAACATCTCATCTGGGCTTATGAGCACGCGTTTTGTCTCGTACTTGCTCAGCGTTAATAATGTGGTCGTTAATAAATTGATGCTAATCACCCAAGACGATTTTGATTTCATTCATTCGGTCTGTGAAATCTCCTTGGAGGCGTCATTTTTAAGTACTAAAAGCTCGTTTTCAACCAAAGAAAAAAAGAGCAAAAGTGCACCTGTGAAGCCCGTCTTGATCCCGGAACGTTAAAGCTGGATCAAGTGGAATTCCCAGAAGCTGCCCTAAGTAGTTGTGCTCGTCTTTAAGTGGCGACGGATTAAGACCAAAGAGGGGGAAAAAAAGTTTTTAACCATCAGACTTACAGATTGATTATTGTGTAATTGTTCCATTGAAGTACGGTGCTCTCGTTTTCGCACTGTAGAAGCTTTTTTAACAGCTTTTTCCTAACTAATGTGTCAAGAGAATAACGGCAACAACAGCAGATGGCCGCCATCATGTCTTCATATATAAACACACGCAGGCAAGCCACTTTCCGCTTCCAAGCGAAATTAACACGCCGGGTGCCAAGCAACCGTCACGCCAAGAGGCGGATGTTTATTTGTTTGGATTTTTTGTTTGTTTTTTTAAATGAATGTGAAGGTATAGGAGCAACCACTGTGTATATTATGAATCAGTTTTTCAGTAGAGCAGCGGCTGCAGATGCTGAGCTCAATTATACCGCAAAGAAAACAAGACGGTCTTGTCGGATATAAAACAAATAGAATTACAAATGAAAATACAAGTTGAATAACGAAACAAAGGGAATCATGAATAATACTGAAAAAATGAGGGTGGCCAAAACCCCGTCATTTAATTACATTGAATTAAGAAAAATAAAACAAAGTAAAATTTTATTTTATCAAATGTATTTTTTTTTATAAATTCATAACATGCATTTTATAAATTTACATAATTGATTTTTAAATTCATGAATGCATTTTATTGAAAAATTGCTTTCATAACTAGACTAAGTGCAATTTCTGGAGAAATTGCGTGTGAATGCTGAATGCTAATTGCGGAATGCTAATGCTTGAAAAAGTTGAAAATGAATGAGGAAAAGTTGATCTTTAATGTTAAATTGTGTGAGTACTAGAAGTAATGTGGAATCAGACGATATATTCCCAAGAAGGCGTGACTTTTTGAAGCAAGAAATTTGAAGGGTGTAAATCTGAAGCATTATGTGGGAGTTGCTTGACGGCAAAAAAGTGTGGAGAAAAAAATGTGCCTATAATAATAATAATAATAATAATAATAATAATAATAATATGAATAACATATTTGGGTCCCACAATTAAAGCTACTCTATGTAGGATTTCCCAAAAAAATATCTTAACAATAGCCTTTTTATTTGACCATTTATGACTGAAACATATTCTAATTAGTAGATCAACATCTTCGCTGTTCACAATGGGTACTCCTACAAGCCTCTGGCCAATATTATTTAGGAAGTGTCCGGTCCAAATCCTTCGAATTTCCCGCCCTCTGTCTGCAGAATGTGACGTCATGCGCGTCATCGTCAGTTTCCTGTCGCGCGAAGACGGAACTAGTACAGATTTTCGCTGCCCCAGACACCCGCTGTTACTCTGCGGAAGGCTGCTCAAAAAAAAAAAAAAAATGAAAACAATGTCAAGTGCCACGAAAAAATACAATAAAATCTAAACTTGATAGTGACCGGCGCCGAGAACGAGAGTGAACATTGGTTTGACATTTCAGCGGTGGAGAGCGTTGAGATCGGACTTGGATTAGAAAAGTGATTCACAGCTGGCTTTCTTTCTATTCCAAAAGGTAAGAAGCGAGTATCTTGACATTTAGAAGAAAATGTGTTGTTTTCAAATATTAGTAACCTCAAGATCGATCACTTCTCGGTCGTAACTATTGGGGTGAAAGTGAGGTGGACGGCAACATTTAGCGTGAAAGGGGCGGCAAAGTTGAATGTAATAGAACAGAATGACTTTATGAAGAATCAGGCTAAATGTTGCCTTATTTTCCTCCGTGAAAACAGCCTATTGTAGCTACATTATGCTAACGGAATGTGAACGGTACTACTGAATGGCGATAACATTCACGGCCATATCACACTAAGTAGTGAATGGGTCTATATGTTTTTCACAATCGTCAATTTCCATAAATGACAGCCCACCTTTCGGCTAATGCACAATGACGCTAGCCTGGGGACGACATACATTAATTAATAATGACTAGAATCAGGTTGACGTCCGTCGAGCGGGGTGACTACAATATGTAACTGCATATTAACATCGGAATGAGGTCCAATTAATTGACGTAATTTGCACATCGTTTTGGAGTACAGCACAGGACTGGACTTCGACCGACGAAAGCAATATGATCTGCACGTCCCGTGGACATCAATTGTTTAGTGGGGATTGAGAGTCTCATTCTGTGAAGTGGCCAGCTTTGTATAACATTATAAAACTTCTTACCACTGAAAACATAGTTTAATTGGATATGAAGAGCCCAGTCTTCAGTATTGAGGTCGTGCACGTACGAGTGCGCGCAGCGTGTACGAGCGTGCAGTTTGTTTTCGGCCACAGGTGGCAGTAGAGATTTGAAATTTTAAATCTTACTTAGCGCTGCTTTAATCTAATTATAATTTTGAATACAAAAGAATATAAACTGTACGTTTTTAGCGATGAAACAGGAAGAACTCATTTCATGCATGCGCTGTTGCGCCCAAATTGACGAGCAGCATAATAAAGACGTAACAACCTGCGAGGCGAAACTCCCAAGCGCCACCCCGGAGGAGTACGCCATCTCGCATCTTAGCTGCCCGAGCAATCAGGCGGCGAGACGCGACGGGGTTGACCCGACAAAGGCGCCTTATTACCCCCGCCGTAATTGGAAACGGCGCGCAAGGACGCGGCCAATCCATTTGCAATATTTACAAGTCAATAAACGTTTTGCGTTTGCTCGGCGCCGTCCTTCACGCCTGCGCCTGCCAGATAAGACTGAGGAGGTCAAAGGGAGCGCTAAACACAAATTGGCACAAAGCAGATCATCATACGTAGACGGCCGGAGGACTCGGCTCTACATTAGCGCTAGCGTAAATCAAGCGCCGGATACCAATCGGGAGTGCGAGGGCCCTCCAGGAAATGAGATGTGCTTCAGGCACGTTATTGTGATAAAGACGTAGACGAGCTCTTCTGGTGGAAATAAGATCCACCTTGGCGCTCTCGGGAGCACGGAAAACAAGCACGTACGGATGTAGCTACACGTTAACGTTTCATGCAAGGGTCAAAATCAAGCACCGGCAACGACATGAATACAAATGTGATCATTCTGAACTATAAAAACCTCGGAAAACATCCATTATGCAAAGTGTGCATGTTACTTCATGATCAGTTTTGTTCCAAAATGGCATGAATATTCTTTTTCCTTAAAATTCTGTACACAACCACTCGTAAGGACGACGTGAATTTCTTTAAGTGAGTTTATTGTACTATAATCTGAACAAACTAGTCCAAAAATTTGACTCACTCACTAGTCCGATTTAAGAATATAATCAAGGAATTTGATGCGCTAGCTAGCTAGCACCTCCAGCCCTCGGATTTCTGACCTTAGTCAATTCCCACAAACTTGTCAAATTATCGAACGCACAACTCTGCTGAATACAACTGCCCCACTTTGATCCGTTAAGTGTATGAATGGAAACAAATGGCAATTTCCTTGCTTCCACAACAAAAGCCATCTGTTCACCACACCTTGTAGAATATTAGCTAAAATTAATCTTGTCACTGGACAGACTTGTGGGTTTAATGGTTATTTTTGTCATTATAGGGGCATGACAGTGCTAGCTAGCTAGCTAATCTGCCACTGAATTAACCAGCCCAACTTCAAAAGATTATATAAAAAGAATGACTAACTAAAGAAGAAATGATGGATGAACGAACAAAAGAATGAACAAACCACTCGATTATTAAAAAATTAGACTAGCGAACCAATGAATGAAACTGCCAGCAAACAACCCTACAAACAAAGCACTAACTCAGCCCTAATTGAAGTAGCTTCTGTTGGCGTAGGTCATCCTCTTTTTCAATGAGAGGAACACTGATGAGGTTGAATTGCATGTCTCCAACTCAGTTCCCAGCATGCTTTGCAGGGCCGCGAACAGACCTGCTGCTGGGCTCTGCGCCTGTTTGCTTTGATGGGGGGGTGAATGCATCGGGTTCACTCGGCGAGCATCTGCTCGGCCATACGAGAGGAGATAAATCTGCAACAGGCATGATGCATCTTCATTAAAGTCAGCACTCAACACCTCTCGCTGAAAACTGCCAAACTGTCCAGATGCCACATTTAAGCTTTGCGAGGGAAGAAAAGGGAGGGATCGAGTGAGGGAGGGCGGTGTGGTTAAAAAAAAAAAAAAAGACGAGAGGTTCGGACACGGTCGAGCGGCTCCATTTGGGAGCGTTTCGTGCCACCGCCGCATGAATTTAGACATCAATCTTGCTTAAACAATTACAGACTAAGATGGTCATTTGCATAGCGCTTGGAGCTGGAGGCATGAGAGGCTCGGCTAGCGCGCAGACGTTTGCAATCATATCAGTCCGACAAACTCAATTAGGAAAAAAAAAAAAAATAGTTGGGTGATAATTGGTTGGGAAGCTCCAAACGCAATTTCTGACTAAGACTACGCAAATTAGCCATGATTGAAGGAGAGCTAGCATCAGCCATTTTGTCTTAACTTTTCATTTGGGCTCATGGAAACCACTGATACAATGCTTTCACAAGCTAACTAGATACTATAACTTTCTTAATAACTAACTAGTTGACTAGCTCTTCAACCAACCTAAAAATATTTTTAAAAATTGGCTAACCACCCAAACTTAAAATTGACTAGGTAACCAACCACAACAAAATAAATCTTACAAAAAATAACTAGCTAACTAACTAGCTTACTTATGAAATAAGTAGCGTACGTATTAACTAGATAGCCAGCCAATTAACCGATTAAGTAACCACAAGGACTTAAAACTTTATAAAATATATAATATTTAAATATAACTGACTCATTAGCTAACTCGATCGCTATTTACCTAGGTTGCTAGCCAGGTAACTCATCTATGGCTATTTCACATTGCGTGTTAGCTAAGTTACTACTAAGCTATGTGTTGTTGCTCTGTGTGCATTGAAGTACTAGTTGTTTCAAGGTTCACAATTACAACATTGATGTCAAAAGCCAGAAGCTCATCAATAGCATTTGCTATTCCATGTTAGCATTAAGCTAGCAGCCTTTGTCAGATGGAAAGACCTGGTTTGGTTGAATATTTGGGTATTTATTTATATAATTTTCTTTTGTTTAATGTGTCAGTTTTACAGTCAACTTCAACAGAGACTGTAAAGATTTTTGTTATTTTCACACATTGGCTCGGAACATATCCCCTAGGGGTGTGAATTGCCTAGTACCTGACGATTCGATTCGTATCACGATTCACAGGTCACGATTCGATTCGATACCGATTAATCCCGATACGAATGGTCACGATTCGATACCGATTAATCCCGATACGAATTTATAAGTCGATTGTTGCGATTTTTTTTCATTCATATTTAGAAAATACTAATCAGTAAGCTTGTAGAGTGTAAGATTTATATGAAAATGTATTATTTATTTATCTGAAATTTCAGTCTTATAGAGGTTGTAATCTGTTTCATGTTTGAACAGCATTAAAATAAAAATATTAAGGCTTAATGTGCCGTTCATATAACATTCTTCCATGCTCAAGGTGTGAATCCTAAAAAAAAAAAAAAAAAAAAAAAAAAAATCGATTCTGCCGATTATTGAATCGATTCGAGAATCGCGCGATGTAGTATCGCGATATATCGCCGAATCGATTTTTTTTTTTTAACACCCCTATTTTCCCCCATAAAAAAAATAAACAGGGATTCACTGCATTGCGACATCGCCAACCAGCCTAAAATCTGTCATTGAAGCAGGAAGGACATCTGCGACGGCAGGGACGGGATGCATCCCGTCCATTTTTGTTCACAGGAAACTGGTCGCTGTAATGTCGCCGTTGACATTTTGGTCCACGTCGGAAAATGAGGAATGCGCGTCAACGTTCGCTCCCTACGTTGGGCGGAAGGTCGCTTCTATTTGCTGCTTGGCACAAAATAAAGGAGGTGACATTTGGAGCGCGACAATGCCAAACGTTTACACCACTACGCACTGACACGCACACACACAAACGAGTATAACCCAGCATTTTAGACAAAAACTGTAAGTATGGTGTCAGGTGCGTAATTATGAGAACCGGTGACGATCAGAAGCTGTGAAATAAGTACCAGTGGCAATAAGCCGATAGGTGGTGCAATACTACGTCCCACCTACAGGGATGATGTTTTATACACATTCAATTTATGTCAACATTCATAGGGACGTGTCCTAAAATTTGGGATTTTAGATTTCACACTTGTTTTTTAAACAGGCGTTAAAGTAGGCCGCGAGTTTCAAATGAGGACTAGGTTTTCAAACAAGGGTTTGGGTTTGAAAGCTGAGTTTGCATTGCAGACATGTATGTGGACAAAGTAAGGTGTTTCAATCCAGCAATGCATGCTGGGAACCATTTGACAGATCAATAACACACACACACACACAGCCGGCGGCAGCGAACAAGGTCTTATCCTCCCGTAAACTCTCCAATTGCGTCAAATTAAACGGCATGAAAAAGTCGACTTGCGGAACAAAGCGGGTTGCCATCACGGTTCAAGATCACGTCAAAGGGGGGGTGGGCTTGACATCCTTCACGGTGGCGACTGGGACGGGCGGGACGCCTTTATGTGTCGCGTGACACGGCTTAATGACTGACAAGCGCTGATTTACAGCCGCCGCAGTGCCACTGTCTGCGACAAATGACTTCATAACGCAGCTTGATAATATTTCCATTATTTTCCGTCATGAAACGGGACGGCGCCTAACGGATGACTTTACATGGGAGGTGAACAAGATGCATTGTGATCCTGTAGTTGGGTTGTCTGGCCAAATATACCTTCATCCGGGTCTTTTCATTATGTCATCATGACAAGTTCTCAAACACTAGTTAATAAAAATAAAAAAAAACATCTTAAAATGGCTGCCACGGGATTTAAATGATCAAAAATCATATTTACAATTGAGACACTAACATCACAAGAAGCATTTAGCACAGTGCAGCAAGAGTAGGGTTTCAACTTAAGTCAGGATTGGTCACAAATGTAGGTTAAGGTTTCAAAGTCAGGTTGCGTCTGAGTTAGGGTTTCAAGTCAAGGATATACTTTAAAATGGGTTGTACTTTCAGAGAAGGGTTTCATCACACAGTTAAGATTTGGACTTTAAACCAGGGTTAGAATTCCAAAGAAAGGCTTGACGTTTTTTATTAGGGTTTTAAACAATGGTCTGTTTTTCAAATTGGGGTTACGAGATCGGCTTGGCATTCGAGAGTAAGGTTACAAGTTTGAGTTGGAATTTTTCAACAAATGTTAGGCTTTCCAAGTAGGATTTGAAGTCTGGCATTTTGAAAGTAGTGTTTTAAGTCCAGGTCACAGTTTCAAAGTAAGATTTCAATTCACACAAACATAAATGAAACACAAATTCATATACACGCACGCAAGCGTGCGCATGTCGATCACGGCGCAGTGTTTACTGTTGTTCCCAGCCGCCATATTGCAAGATGATCCCGGTACTTTAGTCAGTCTTGCTTATGAATAATTCATTGAGATAATGACTCAAATATTAATAATACAAAGAGTCATCTCCCGGTTATACGCCGATAAATGTCCAACAGGAGCCGCTCGGATCGCATTCCAAAGTCATTTTCACGACCGGCAGTTTGATTTCTCCTCACTTCAAAAAGACAAAAACGATGAAGAATTGCATCAAACAGATATGACGAGCCAGGAACAGCGTATAGAAGGTTTGAAGCTCCCTCCCGCCCAACCATAGCGCAGGATAATCCATCTGTAAAATCTTTAAATACATCCCATAATTGGCCTTTGCCAAATTAGATTTCAATTTATTTTTTGGACTTGTTCCCTGTCAGTTCATTTTTCGAGTAATCAGATCTTGCAGAAGTATTTTCCAACTACCCCCCCAAAATAAGAATTGACATCTACAGCACCTAAAAACGACCTGCCAAAGAAAGGCAAGCAAATAAAAATGCTCCCTGCTGCCCTTCAAGGACAAAACCAAAAGGTGGAATGTCCCCTTGTGTGCTTTTTAATTCGGGCGTGTGGGTGGAATCAGCGCGAGCACCTGCGTTTTATACGGCAGACGTGATAAAACAAAGCTGGCAAATGCGGTGACATTCCACTCCGCCGTCGCCGCCTTTCTGGCGGTTTATGCTTTGAATAAACAGCACGGCCCTTGAAAAGGCGTCTTATCTCGCCGTCCATACTGTCCTCGCCTCAATGAGGTGGAGGGTTTACAACTCCACCAAGCTGGAAAAGACTTTGGGCAGATAACTTCACCGTCCAGCGGGCCACAGGACATTAGCCGATATCACTCTGCATGAGTCAAGCCTGCTATTTTTTATTTTTTATTTTTTGGAAATTATCTCAACTTGGGATTCACACGCCTCCGCATGGAATCGCAGCGCAACTTTAGCCGCATTGGCCCCCGCGGGGCGCGTCGGCAGAGAATTAAAGGCTGACAGATGTGTGGAAAGGCGGCAACTGATCATTCCTATCACATCTCCCGCTTGGCCGCGGGTCTCCCAATGGGTGACACACACTGCCAGGCTCGACTCAGCCCGTGATGAAAGGCCGCCAGATGGGAGAGGAACAACAGCTTTAGGAAAATGAGAAGGAGGGGAAACAAAGTGTGCAATTGAATGTCAGGCAAAGTCAAAGGGAGCGCTCCATTTCATCCACCAGTGAGCTCCATTCCGCAATGAAAGAGACACTCCAGTGATCAGGAAACTCCTCAGATCGCGGACAAAAAAGCTCTCCGAGGCTCGTAAGCGTGAAGGCTGACATGTCTTGCGTTTGTAGGAGAAATGTCGGAGAGCTATGTCACGGCAGATCTTGGCCTGGTACACAAGTCTTTATTACAAGACGACTCACTTTGCATTTGTCTTCTCTAGCTGCCTTTTTAGGTAGTCTCCCCCTGTGATACCGCAACGGTTGCTTGTGAAGATGTAGGACTGAACGAAACCAAGGACAGTCGATAAATTGAACCGGAAGGATTGATTGTTCTCCTACCTTGGGATCATCTTGCCCTTTATGGTCTTTGTCTCTGGTCTCTCATTGGATCAAAAATATGTAAACTGAACACCAGTGCCATCATGGAACACTTCTAACGCCCAAATCTTAAATCCTAAACTATCTCCTCTCGTATGGCCCTTAAACCTTATTCCTAATCCCAACTCTATTCCCTTTAAACCTACCCTACCCTTAAAAGGCCAAAGGGGGGTTGGGGGGGGGGGGGGGGGGGGGGGGTTGACCCGCGTCCAGGCAAGTGATACCGTGATCCAATGTTTAGACTCGTCATAAGAGGTCATTAGACCCATGCCCCCTCACCTATGGCCTATTTGCCATGGGTGACCCTGACAGGGGCATAACGCCCCAGACAACATAGCTCCTAGGATCATTGGGACACACAAACCCTCCACCACGATAATATAATGACTCAGGGAGGGGTTGATGTAAAATGTTTTTAAGAAATTTCAGATCACTCAGCAGTGAGATTGTAATAAAAGGGAATATTTACATAATGTACTTGAATGAAATGTTCTGACCTGACGTTAGTTATATAGTTGATTAGATCACGGACATACTGCTCTGGCCGTTTTTTATTTCCAATTTGGGTTTAAGTGACCCCTGAATTAATACAAGTTTGACACCCCTGCCCTAAACCTTAAACCTTTACTCCTTGTAACGTGATCAGTTCAGGTTCTATCCCAAGCCTGTGTGTCAGCTGGGCTAGTTTCTCAAACTTCTTTGTGACCTTGAAGACAACATGGCAAAGGAAATGATTGGTGTCCCTGCTTTGGCTAATTAAGACAATCCAGAAAGTTCCACGTGATCAATGACATCAAGTCATTGGTCACTTGAGCCTCGACCGCATGGTGATTAACTTTTGTAGATGGACTGGCGACTTCCCGCTGACATCATTTCCTGTGGCACCACATGGTGATGGATGAGGGGCCGCTTATCCAAGGTCACAACGGCCATTTTTGACCTCTGCCGCCAACACGCTGGAGGGGAAGATTAACGTGCGCTAATAAAGCGCTCATAGTTATGCAGTGTGACATGCAGTCCCAATAAAAGTCGGAGGTTAACGCGTGTTTGTGCAGCGCTTTGACCTTCTACCGCTCATCAAACGGCTACAAATATTTTATGCAGTCAAGGCTTAACGACAAGCAGGCAAATGCTACGTTTATGGTTTTTAACTGTAAATGTTTAAGATCCTATGGAATTTGGCTGATTAATATTTTGATCAACAAGTTTTATGTTGTCGTTGCAATGTTTTGAAGTCATTGATGCATGGTGGATTTCACGAGGACTAAGTTATTGGAGGTTACTTTTTATGGCTAATCATCAAACTTTGCCACCACATGCCACTGACAAGACTTAAAAGCTTTGCCATTTCACATTGACCTTCTCTTGAGTATCCTTGGTTTGAATATTGTAGCAATCATTTGATGAAGACCCAACGAGGAGTTTGAAAAGCTACAACCTTCAGCAGGGTGAAGTCACCCCTCGCCGATTTGCGAATTGCCATTGATGAATTCGCCAACTTGAAATTTGTTCAACAACAGTTTGGCTGAAAAATACATATGCTACGATATCAATGTCAGACATTGTTATTAATGACTAACTTTCCTGGTATAAATGACATAATTCATATTGGAAATTATCGCCATTTGAGGGTGTGGGGTCGTTTTATTCAGAAATGTTTGCTTATTCACGGTAGTTATTGGTTCCTATCCCCAGTGAAATAGCAAGGGTGGGCTGTACAGCCTTTGCTGTGTAAAAAATAAAATCTGCCGCTTACCCCCTGGTGATTCGCGCTGCCACCGCCGCCTGCTTAGCGTCATGACAATTGGCCTTTTCTACCACACCGGCCGCACCGCCGGAAACCGGGAAATCAGGCAGGGATATTCAAAAAGGTCAGCGGCTGACAGGACCGAGACATATTGTGCCCAGAGGAGCACCTCTGAGGGGGGCGGCGACTTTCGCTATTTCACCCTCCCTGGCTCACATGCGGCGGGGGGGAAATTGCCATTAGCATTCAAGGACAACAGTCATGCTTCAAAAGTCATTCGAATAGGTTGAGATCTCTTTGGCTTTCCGCCGTTGTTAATGAAAATTGCCCCGGGCGATGGCGACGAGTGAGAGTTTTTGCCAAGAAATGAGCGAGTGCATGCACCATTTTGGACATTATTTGGTGCATTGATTGCTCTATACAACGCTTGGAAAATCAATATGAGAGACAGAGTGCCTCTGGAAGATAAACTCAAGTTACAGCTGAACATTAAAAATCCACGTCAAACCAATGAATGATCTCACAATGGAAGTGATGACTCACTAGCTTTGAGTGGCTTTCCAGTTCAACCATCGAGTATCAATCACGTGATGACGCAAAAACGCCAGAATTGAGTTTTGTTGGTATGTCGTCCTATTTTGACTGACACATCCACCTGATTTCATGGTGGTCGGTCCAACTGCTGTCGGTCCAACGCCAAGCCCCCTTGGGCTGTGGACATGCGCCGAGGACCTGAGGTAATAATCCGACAAACGTAGACTTCTCGGTTTGGCTTAAATAGACAGTGAATTGACCGGATTGGCTGTGGCTAGACATGTGGGTAACAGGACTGACATGAAATTATCTGATTGGCTGTTGACCTAGTAACGAGATTAAAGATTCTTGACATCACATAGCTCCTGACACCACATAGCATAAAACCAGTTGAAATTAGATGCCGATTACATCAGTTCAAAACAGACACTTGACCTCATGGTCATGACCCAAACTTTACCCTGGCGTGACCCATTCATGACAGGATGAATGGATGCTTTGCAGTTACATTAGTTAAGTTACCTAGTTAAATAGTTGGCTACATTACAGTCTGCTTTTGCAGAAATTTGCTATTTCAGATTGAACACAACTTCATTCGTTAATTTAGTTACGTTAGTTAGCTATGTTAGTTGCGTTAGGTACGTGACCGAGTTAAGTTACGTTACATAGCTTTTGCCATTTCAGATTAGGCACAGCCTAACATTTTAACTTTGTTGCAGTTGTAGCTGGTCGGTTAGTTTGTAAGTGCATTTTTGATTCAGCATGACATTTCAACACTAAGTTATGCTGTCTACTTACGCTACTCAGTGAGTTAATTAGCTAGCTAGTAGCCTACATAAAAGTATTTATGCTAAACTAGCACAACTACTTTCATTAACCACCAACATTGCATTGCTAGGAAGTTACCTACTATATATAGTTCTTTAGTTTCATTAGCTGGTTAGTAAACCTCAGCTATTCAGTGGATACAGTACACAAAAGTCAAACTTCACTCTACTGACTAAAATGACATCATTCCCCATCCCTTCACCAAGCCTCGTGAAAAAACAAACACTTTATTTCAAATGCAGCTCTGATGTTTTGTGTGGGCGTTGAAAGGTTAACATTTATTCAGACAAATGTTCTGTCGCTCTTTTAATCGTTGAGTGTGGAGAGCGCAATTAGTGCATATTAACAAGCCCCAGGCACACACACGCACACGCATGCAAGTTATATGATGTCATATAAATTAATGCGAAAGTGCATTTAAGTGAAGTACTGCTGCAACGCCATTTCCAAGCTTTTGTTGGAGAGCAAATGATTGAGTGGACGGAAGTGCTCCACACTTCAGCGTTTATTGAAACATTTGATGCTGCGTGCAGCAATTTCCTCTTGTTTTATCCCACATAAACAACACAAATGTTGAGAAAGAAATAAGGATCCTCTGAGCATGTTCAATTGGATTTGGCATGGAAATTTAAAGGCAAAATTCAATTGAATATAGGACAACAAATACACAAAGTACAAACAACAAACAGCAGCACTGAGGAGGGATTCAATTGTTTTAAAATCTAATTGGAACAAGAAAAGACATGACAGATGTTGTGTAAGGGTATATATGGTAAGTAATGTGTGTATCACACCCATTTTAAAAGATGGAGATTCATCAAATTCTACTTTTACTGCCGTGGATAAAGACAATACTCACACTAACACACTTAATATATTTTGCTTTGATGTGTGCTCCAAAAAAAAATCTATTTTATTTTTATTGTGTGTGATAAAAGCATGAAAAGCACTCACACTCCCCCAGCATTCCCACTAATACATTTAAATTAGCGTTAATTGATTGTTTTTTCCCTGTACAGTTGCACCTGATGGACGTGGGAAAACTTCCCCGCTTCTCATTTGCTGTTGATTTTCAGCTGATGTGACCTTTTTGATATGACCTTTTTAATATGCCAGATGCCGCAAGATGACTCGGCATCTTTTTTGAAAGGTGCGACTGACAGGTTGGCTCAGACTGACTGACATTTGCAACCTCATTTGTCATTTTCACAATGACAGCCCTACCCCAAATGCATTTTTTTTCCTTTTGTATGCAAAATAAGGCGCATGAACTCATGTTTCGCCACAGTTTTAATTGCCCATTTTGTTGGTTACTTCTTCATTAGTTGCTTTTGTTAGAGATATTTTCTTTTTTTTTCTTTTTTTTGGGGGAGTGTTTTGCTACATTAGCTGGTGAAGTTGATAGGTTGGGAACGTTCATTTATATTTATACTAGTAGGTGGGGATGTAACGATAACGGCAATATTGTGATATCGCGAAATTAAAACTGCCACAATATATCGTCGTTGACATGTCACGATATTAAAAGCAGCACATCTTTAAAAAAAAAAAAGTCTGGTTGATTTCCATTTCTGCAGTTATAGCACGGTCTGGTGGCTATGTTTTTAGTGCAGTTTAATTTTCACAAGGCATGTTTTGGCCCTTCTATGTTTAAAATCCACACTAAAGGTCAGATGAAGCGGAACGTAATATGCTTGTGAAGAGAGTCATTGTGGAGGAAGTCAACATGCGCTAGCATTAGCATGTAAGTGCCTCAATATGAAGTATATTATTATTTTTTTAGTAAGAGCTCATTTTTTACAATATTGCGACCTTTTTTGGTATTGCCAAGTGCCATTATAAGTGTTGTGTTATCTAGATTTTAGAAGTTACATTACTTATGTTGGGTAGATTAGCTATTAAATTAGTTGCAGGAAAACGTAAAACTCTCACTTTGGATCTGTCTATTTAAAAAAACCAAAAGAACTTGGAACCACAACGTTTCACTGTAATCCCTCCACATAGACACAACCAATGCAGACCGAAAGAAGAATTAAGAGTCTTTTTCCTTCTGTGATGTCAGCAAAAGGGCGTCGTGGCGACAGCTCGGGAGCTGCACAGCAACTACGACAACAGTAGCCGGAGTCAGATGAACTCATAAAAAAACAACAACAACAAAGGGTCAATGTAATTAACCCGGTAGATGTGCTTACCACGCCGCCGTGACATAAGCGTCACAATGGCTGCCGGCTTTAATTGGTCACGGCGCGAGAGGGCTGTTTGTTGGCGGCATGGAAAGGCCAGCGCCGAGGTGCCGTGTAAACACAGAATTACGCGCTAATTAATTAACTGTGCAAATTTCAATTACACGGATGAGTCGAGTGCGGAAAAACGGGAGAAATGGAGAGAAAAAAAATATAACAAACTGTACTTAGTAAAAAAAAAAAAAAACACCAGCGCCAATGCCTCATGCGAGGTTTTTTAAAAGTAGGCAAGTCATACATATTTGTTGAACTATGTAAACATTTATCATGAATTTGACATCATCTATACATTATTATGATAATACGTTTATATAAATTCAGTTGGTAAAATAGTTGCAACATTATAAACATTTTAATAGCTGTAAATGCAGGAACATGAATAATACAATTTGAGATAATGTTGCAGTGATTAACTAGAATTAAAAAATATATATCTATAAAAGAAATTCAGATTTATCTTGAAATTTTGAAACTTCACCTCTGAAGTCTTCATCACGTTTTTTTAAATTTTTTTTTATCTTAATACAACTTCTCTCTGCGAGAAATGAAGTATTCCTGCGAGAAAAAAGTAACATTTTTAGTCGTAAAAAATTCCTACGTTTTTTCCAAAATTGCAATTTTTGCGATGAATCCTTCATATTTATTAAAGTTGATTTAAAAAATAAAATAAAAATAAAGTTATTGTATCATTTGAATTAATTCAAACAGTTAGAATGAAATATAGTAACGACTGGGCTATATGGCCAGAAAATAAAATCACTTTTAATCAAAAATTAAAAAAAAAAACAAAAAAACATTTAAACAAGGTTTGATTTATTCAAAAATAAATCTTGTGCAAAATGTTCAGACAATAACGCACTGATTTTGAATCAATTTTAATGTAAATTTAACATACATAGTTTGTGCAAAAAAAGCTACTCATAGCATTTGCTCAACTTAAAAGCCACATACATAGCTTGTGCAAAAAAAGCTACTCATAGCTTTTGCATAACTTAAATGCCACATAGCTTTTGCTCAATCTAAATGTCACATACGTTGCTTGTGCAAAAAAAGAGATACTCATAACTTTTGCACAACTTAAATACCACATAGATTGTGCAAAAAAAGCTACTCATAGGTTTTGCTCAACCCAAATGTCACATACATAGCATTTGCAAAAAAGCTACTCATAGCCTTTTGCATAACTTAAATGCCACATAGCTTGTGCAAAAAGGGTCTTATAGCTTTTGCTTAACCTAAATGTCACATACATAGCTTGTCCAAAAAAAGCTACTCATAGCTTTTGCATAACTTAAATGCCACCTAGCGTGTACATAAAAGAGCTACTCATAGCTTTTGCTCCACTTAAATGCCACATACATAGCTTATGCAAAAAAGCTACTCATAGCTGTTGCTCAACTTAAATGTCACATAAATAGCTTGTACAAAAAAAAAAAGCTACTCATAGCATTTGCCTAACTTAAATGCCACAAGTAAGTAGCTCTAACAATTGTAAACAGGTATTGTAAACCACACATCCAGTATTCTCCCACTTGTGCAAAAATACAAGTCAACTCCCAATAACATTTGTACGAATAAAACAGAACTTCAACAGTTTATAATAATCAGCACCACCTTTGATTGTAAAATTCTTAAATTCCTCGCAAGAAAAACTCGTCTGTCAACAGACTCTGGCAAAAGACATCCTCTGGTGCATGTCACAATCTTCCCCCAGGTACTAATTACTGTATATTATTCAGTATGTACTGTACTGTATAATACTTATGATTTCCCTATTTTGAATACATTTCACATGAACATAAACAACCCAACTAAATATGCATACGTGAATAAACGTGCGTGTATGTTTGAATGTAACTAATGTTGCAATTGCACTACAGTAATTGCTGATGGCAAGTCCAGTGTTTACACATAAAATAGCGCAAACACGTTTGAAGTGTTGTTGTGTGAGCGTAATCTGCCAACGTGTGACCAAGGGAGCAGAGGAGCAGATTAGCGCCGCCGACCGCGTTGATATTCATCGCCACTCCTCATCTCCTTCTAATGGCGAGGAGCCCGGCGAGGCTTGCGGGCATGCTAACCCTCTCCGCGTGCTTTTGCTCGTGAAAACGCACTTCAAGTGAGCTCGCTTCATAATGCATCAAACCCATGCAGGCACATGTTTGACTTTTCATATCTGGCTTTTTTTCCCAGCCCTGCCCGGCTGCAGATAGATGAGGTGGCAGAATATGTCAAATGCATGACTCCTTCATACATGCATACGTGCCGGTGACCGCTCCGTCAATCATTGCATTACGTGATGGATGGCCCGTTGGCAAATATTATTTCCATTTCAATACTTCGAAATAAGATTTGTTTTTCTCTGCAACACTAGTGCTAAATGATAAATGTGTACGTACTAACTATAAAAAAGGGGGGTGCATCTTGTGTTGTTTTTTATTTGGTTTTAAATTTAATGTCATTTAATTTTAACCAATACATTATTAGTTTGTTGCTGAATCATTCATGTTGCCACCATGCACAAGCCACAATTTAGAAAACTATAATTTGCAATTCAGCGTCTCCCATTAACTCATTTGATCTCAAAAACGTATAAATACGTTCAATTTTAAATGTTTTAAGTGTCCCAAAGACGTATTTATACGGGTTTTTTAGGGTTTTTTATTTATTTATTTTTTTATGCTAGTGCATAGAGAAGAATTTGATGCAGCCTCTGAACTGCAGAGAACAGGTGAAGCAATGGTAGTAATGACTAAAACGGCCAGCAGGTGGCAACAGAGTATAAGAGATCAAGCAGGGCCATGATGAAAACAAGCTTATTTCCCCACATTTCTGAACAGATTTGTGAATAATGATGAAACTTAGCTATATTCTAATGCTGATTGCTGCAAAACGGAAGCAGATAGAATTATACTTTTGTTTTCCTGATGAAAGAAGATACCCAAATCTTTCTTTTGGTAGGTTTTTATAGCAATAGAACACAATATTATGTGGGCCTTGCAGCAAAGGCGGTTGCTTCGGTGAAAATGGCGGCGAGTGAATGAGATAATCAAGCAGTGCTGATTCAAATTTGGTAGCAATTGGATAAACACTCGCTTGACAAGTTTGTCTTGGCAGGACCCGTGGAAATGTCCCTAAATTGGCTGCTTCAAACCAAAATTCCAGACACACTGTCTTTTCAGGTATGGCTTCTTGTGAATTTTTGTTGGTCTACTCATGATGCTCAGGCCCGCCAAATGTTATAATGCCAAGTCAAACTAGCTTCAGGGGCTGAATTTTCAAAAATAAATTGGAGGACTCCTGGGAAGCGCCAAAATTAGCCGGAAATGTCTGCGTCGTAACAAAACGGCTGACATCCTGTGTCTTTTCAGCCATGGCATCTTGGGACTTTTTTTGTGGGTCAACGCCTGATGGACATGCCCACCAAATTTCATGTATCTGTCACATTAAGGAAAAAAAATGGCTTCAGGGGCTGAATTTTCAAAAAGAAATTTCTAAAAATGACTAAAATGACAAGAAATTGAAGCGGAAGACTCGCTGGGTAATTTGAGACTTTTTTAAATTAATTAATTTATTTATTTATTTATTTTTTTTTGTGGTTCGACTCCCAAGTTTTATGTTACTAATTCAAACTAGGCTGAATTTTCACCAAATTCAAACAGGCTCTATGTAACCTATTTCTGAATATTTAAACACACATGCAAAATTGTGTATATGAGAATAGGAAAACCTTCAAAATGGTGATTTATTAATCTGAAGAATATCCCTGAAGAATGGAGAAAAGATTGTACAGACACACTGAATGCAGTGAACGAGTTCTTCCACAAATGGGGCCACCACCGTCAAACTTATTGTTTTGTCTCATACATAGTCATAAGTTTCCTCTCGCTGTTGTGGCGTTTCAGCTGTCAAAGTTCAAAGCGGGTGAGCGTTTGTCGTCTCTTTGAAAAAAAAAATGGAAAGTGACGAGAAATGTAAATGTGACTGACATGGCGTCCCCATTGAAATGCAATCGCACTCTTAATGCGCCGCCGTTTGAACAACAAACACGACGACGCTTACGGGCGCCGATTGAACCACGAGTCAGTAAACACTTTTTTTTATTTTTTTCCTTTTGAAAGCTGGCAACTGGAGTGCTTTTTCCTGATTTTGATGTTAAGAATGGCCCAGGGGTCAACATACAGCCCACTTTTTTTTTTTTTTTTTTGTTAAATTTAAATGCGGTCCACTCAGCATGATTATAAAGTTTTTTCCTAAATTTGGTCATTTACAATGGATTTACTCATTTGGATTGACTATATGATCTCATTTAATAATTATTTCCAATGGGTGGTGGGTCTCTTTGCATAGATGCAAACAAAGAGCTCCAGCGGTCTCGCTGCCGGACACACAGTCATTGCGAGTAAGTCCGAGCGAGCAAGTGAGAGCGCGTCAGGATCAAAGAAGCCTCAATAAACTTTATGCTTTGGAAACCCCCGTGAGTTTATTGCCATGATTTCCACCAGTGATAACCCCCATGCTGGCTTTGAAGCTGCCAGTGAGGGTGAAAGCGCCTCTAATTCCAGCCAAGAGTGCTTTTGGGCTTTTCGAGGAGGGGGAGAAAAAAAAGACGGCAAAGGAATGTAGAGCAGTCGCAAGCGCCCGCTGACAAGCGCTGAGATCCCCGCTTGAATGACCGACTCTCTCGTTTTCAGAATCCTTTTCTTCACGCTTTCAGTGACTTTAGTGGCGGTCCACAAATGTATGAAAGAAACATGCGCTTTTTCCACACAGTGTAAAGGTTTGTGGAAGAGTGTGTCTTCTCTTACACAAAATTTGTGGTGCGGGGGATCGAGGCTTTAGCTGCAGATGCTAATTGGACGAGTGCATGTTAAGTAGAAAGAGCTCCTCGGTCTGGAACACAGCGGGACGCCACACGTGTTCGCGCGGACGAGATCAGTCAACCTTCATGTGACCGCTAATGTCACACCGCCAACACGTGACTGTTAACAGATAACATGCTAACTTCTAATGTGCTCATTAACATGTGACTGCTAGCTTGTGATCACTAACAAATGTGTGCTAACACGCAATCACAAACATGTAACGTGATCACTCAGCACCACAGCAATGTGGCCACGATCATCCGTTTGAACGGCGTCTGCAGCAGAACTAAAAAGAAAAGCAAATATCCTACTTCATTTTCGATGCCCACACGATATGGTGGTTTCTTTTTTTCAAGTGGCTCTTTAGTTGCCAACACAAATGTAGTTAGTATGTCCCTCCTCACTTGTCTTGTGCACTAGCGTCCTCAGGAACCTGCAGCTTCACTTGTGTGTACATGACTCTTGCACTGCACGGCAACATTGAGGTATTCGTCGCGTATGCGTATAAGTCAGCATAGGCATACCTAGCTTTATTTTCAGTAATCAATCAAACAAAACCATACCACTATTTCTTCATATTGTGACGTCTTGCAAGAATGCCTCCAGAAAACGTTGCTTTGGAATGTCACCCTTTTTTTTTGTTTTGAACAAACGGCTACCGTTGGCCATAGCAGACAACGAAAACAAGAACAATTAACGGGCGGCGAGCATTAGAAGCAATGAACAGAAGCAGCCAACACAAACGTAACATACCTCCGACACCACGAGACCTGTATTACGTTTACTGACACTCGGACATATGATTGCTAAACAGAATGAATGTAAAATATAATATAAGAAAAAAAAAATGGAGAGCCATTTTAGAGATCCGTGCCTCAAATGGGCGGGCACAATCATCTTGGTGGGCGGGCACGGACGCCTATGGCCCGCCCATGGTGACAGGTGTGACCGCTTATACAACTGCAACATGTGACTGCCTGCTAACATGTGACTCCAGTCCTGACAGCTCATTGTTAGCACACATAATCCAATGCGTCCTCGTTGGAGGTCAATATGTCCGTTGCGTGTTGCTGTACACGCGTGGTGTTGCGCTGATCGATGTAAATATTTGTTTTAAGCTTAATTGCCGGGGTTTGCTCCTGAGGTTTGTCAAATCATCTTGGTATGAGATTAAGGCTAATTTGATCAAAAGGCCTCTTGGCTAAAAGCGCTTGGCTCAGCAAAGCGACGGAAGGGAGAACAAAAAAAAATCATCCGTGTGTGATTTATGGACGTGGACTGCAGATAAACTCACGTCGGGGAGTCAATTCTTCACACACTTCATCGGCGAGGAGGCAAAATTAGCATCGGAAGCAAGCGTTTGGGTGGCAGGACGACTCCTGATGAAGTGACTCCTCACTCTGACACTCGGCAGCCATCTTGCGATGACAGACACCATTTTTCATAATTCCGCCGTTTGATTACAAACGCCCGCCATGATTGATGACACTAACTGCCGGCCAACGTTCGCGCCTTGAATCCTCACCACTTCCTTCAGGGGACATTTGGAAGAGCGTTGCAATTATTGCACGTCAGATGATCGGATGACTTTCGCCATATAACATGTATGACTCATATGAATGTGTCAAAATACAGACCTAACTGACACCAAATGCTGCATTCCAGCTGTAAAGTTCTGGGTGGGAACTTCCACTGGTTCATGTATCTTAATGCTCACAATATTATACTAACAGTAATAACCAGAAAACTGCATGTTCTCAGTTGAAATATTTACTGGATGCCATAAAGATAGAGTACACAGCTGCGGAGCCCTCTTCTATTAGTATGCGGAAGAGGAATTGATCTATTCAAAATCGTCCCTGCGATTATACTGTCTAGGCCGTCCGCCCACATAGGCGAGTGACTCAGCCTCCCCATGTGAGAATGTGTGGCCTGATGGCCTTAACTGGTTTGTACTGGATACGTATGTCAGAATGCAGACAGATAGAAAGGCGCCAAGCAAGGACAAATAACAGCGACACAACGGCCTAGCTCATGTCATCTATCTAATCATTAAGAGTCCTAATCGAACACAGCCCATTAGGAAATGTCCCACTTTGAGGTTAAAACATACCTGATCCAGTTAGAAGCTTTTTTTTCCTCTTTGTTTTCAAATAGAAGTAACAATGGAAGCCTTGGTTTTCGCAGTTCGCAAATTCAGTTTTAACATTTTTTAAACCTATGGTCATTATTATTATAAAAAAACAAAAATAACAACAACAAAAAACAAACTATTTTGCTGTTTTGTTTTGTTTTTAGTGCTCAAGCAGACGCAATAACAATATTACTGCTTTGCACCATGTTCCTAGCATGGGATCACTAATATGTGACTAACATGTTACACTTAAATGTGCCCACTGACACATTTATGCCAACATGAGTGCTAAAATGTGACCGCCAGATATCATGTGACCACTAACAATCAACTACTAACCATGAACATGTGACTGCTAATACGTGACTGCTAACTCCAACCGTGGCCGTTTACGTGCGACCAACAATATGTGACCACTAATATGTGACTGCTATTTTAGGACAGGTAACACATGACCAACAATGTGTGACCACTAATATGCGACTGCTAATTTACGACCGGTAACACATGACCAACCGCTAGCAGTTAACTACAAACTATCACATGGCCACCAAAACTTCTGCGACCGCTAAGATGTGACTGCTAACGTGACAGTTGACAACTCAGTTTACTCCAAAATGCTCATGTCTGCTATCGTGCGCATGCTAGCACGAGACTGTGAATATATAACTGTAAAAATGTGAACATGAACGTGACTTCTGACATATAGTAACCACAGTTTATTATTCAACACAACAACTGCTAATGTTCGACTGCTAATATACGACCACCATCACAACTAACATATCGTCTGTCACCCTCTTAAAATGATTGCCTAAGTCTTTTTTTTTTTTTGTTAAAATTATTTTTTTGCCTAAATCATCTCCTCATGATGTAAATAGTTGAATTGTTTGTGTTTCGTGAAAAATCTGAAAAAATGACAGGCGATTATTTTAAGAAGGCATCTATTTAAATCCTGAAAATTGGACACATGACTTAAAACAATTTCTGTGATATGTAGTTATCATGATTCCAAGGTCCCTGCACTGTGAACTTGAACACCCGTGCCTCGATACCACTTACTTTTGTGGCACACAGCCACAAAACAACAAAAAGAGTGCAACATTATCTGTATGCTAATGCATATGTGGAATGAGTATACAGTATTCGAGGCAGCACCTCTCCGACTCAGCCAGGGAAACGTCAGTGTCAACGATGCCCGCTCGCCCCGCTGTGTCTTATCAACTTAGCCTTTCCTTCGTCGCACCTTATCAAAAGTAATTATCTTTATTCTTGGGGCTTCACACCGCTGTGCTCTTTTTTTTTTTTTTTTTTTTTTTTTTTAAAAACATGAGCTGTTATCTGGTGTTGACTGGCACGCGGGATTTATGTCATTTATCGGCCAGCAAACATGCGACCCAATATGGTTTCAATCTCTATCACCACTTTTTATGCTCCCGTTAAAGGCTCCCGGGATGCCGTTAAAGGATCATGGGAGTCATCATGGCCTCTAATGGTAACATGCTCGACTCTCAAGCATGATAACCAAACAGAGCTAAAACACTTTCTTGGATAATCTGACCATATTCATTCAAAAAAGTCAAATAGTCTCAAAAAGATAAAAACGGACGGAATCAGTAAGTGACAAATCAGGAGGGCTTCTTGTTGTGATTGACATGTACCCTGGCCAATCCTTGAATGAAAACTGGGTTCAAAATCTCTAATAATAGGCTTCTCTTATTAGCAATCAATGGTACCAAAACTAAGAGTTCATCAGTACAAATATATTGACTTAGCGGTACAAAAGTGGCACCTGCCGGATATAGTGTCACAATGGAGCCGGATGGGTTTACATGGTGGAGTGTGGCAGAAAGATGGACCAACATTTATTTCCAAATAAAAGAGGCAATTAGGTTGTGTATGGAAGAGTCAGACAAGTAATTACCAAAATAAACAAGGTTGAAAGAAACACAGGGAATCGGCTGACCACCACATCAAACAAAACATGACATGAGCAGGGACAACAACAACAACTAGACTAAGTGCAATGGAGAAATTGCGTAGGAATGCTGAAAACTGAATGCTAAAATTTGAATGCATGTGGAATGCTTATGAAGTAAATTGAGAGATAAATTATTAAATTATGACCTCCTGATTACTGGACAATGCACTTTTCCAACTGTGCCAACAAGCTGTATAAAACACCTGGTAATGATGATAAGTTCTATGTATGGAAGTGAGCGTGGAAAGTTACACTTATAAATTGTTCAATGTCTATCCCATTGAAAATGAATGGGGAAAAGTTGATAACGTCAAATTGTGCGGATACTGTAAGTAATGTGGAATCAGGCAATATATACCCCGGGAGGTGTGAATTTTTTAAGCAAGTTGAAATGTGAACAGTGTAAATCGGAAGTATTATGTGGGCGTTGTTAGTCATCGCAAAAAATGTGGAGAATAAAAATCACAACATATGTGGGAATGCTGAAGAATTCCCACAACAACAAGAACAACAACAACAAACAGACAGATGAAAGCAAGCAGGGAAGTAAATACAAGCAAACTGACGAGACGAGATACAGCTGGACAAGACACGAGGGACTGGAGGGAGCTGATTGGTCGATACAAGGAAGGGGGCTGACAAATTCAGAAGAACCGCAAAACCTAATGAGCAACAACAACACAGATCATGACAATGAATAACACTTTTGTACTTGCTAGTATGATCCAAATATAGTTTATACAAACTGTGTAACGATTGGTTCTTTAAAATACAGTCCAATAATGATTTTTCCCATCATTAACAGGAATAATTTTCTTCTCAATGACCGGAATGATGATGAGTAAGTCTCTTGTAGTCTTTAGCGTCCGCTGTGTTTCCTTGCTGACAGTGTTGCTTTACGCTCGTTTCCATTTGGCTGATGATTATTTTCCTCTCCTAATTGCAACGCGCCACTTCCTGTCACTTTAATCACCATAATAAGCGCCGGTGTTCAATTAATGGCTTTTGAATGACACAAACAGCCTAATTAGCAGCAGCAGTAGCAGCAGCAGCGCAATAACGACATGACGAAGAAGAGGACGTGTTTTGACAAAAATGACATGTATGTCCTCTTTCGGTGTCCGATGGACAAATAGATTGTGTTCCATTAAAATTGTCATATTGCTCGAGGGCACTTTATCCCTCAATAATGCTGTCATCGCTCATGCTGTCTCTGACCAGAGCATAGTTCAAATTAGCTCAGCCGTTTGACGCTGATGTATTCCAGCCCTCTTCTTGGAGCTAGCCAATCTCGGGGAAAATAAAATCCCCAAAACATCAGTCAGCATTCGCTTGTGCCAAACTGTCCTTGGTTAATATTGGATTGTAATGGTTCATATATAAGAGTTGGCGAGCAGCAACCAGGGATGAAGAAGAGGTGACTGAAGTGAGAACTCAGCTGTGCTTTCTCTCAAGATTTGACATTTAGCCCGGCCACTGACTTCACGAAGACCGTTTGCAATAACTGACTGACCGATCGTGTCGTACATCGCGGACCAATGACTCCGATGAAGATTGTTTTGACCAAACTGACAAACTCCTGCCAGTTACGATTGACATGACATGGAGCCCGGCCAGCAACTGCATGAAGACTGACAGATTGAACCAGCTAACCAATCATTGTCGTGTAGCTCGGCTAATCACTGAGACTAAGACCAAACTTAAAACTCATGTAGGATTGCTGGTTATGATTGTCATGCAGCTCAGTTCACACCATCGAAGAAAAAAAATAGGCCCCTCTTTTCAAATTATGCAAATTTCCATCAAGAGAGTTTAAGTATGCCAAATATAATTAGCGTTTTCCATCCAAATAAGCTCATTTACAACTATGAGCCAAATTGACTAAAACAGGTTCAGGTAATTGCCAATATGAGCCAAATATAAGGTCAACATTTACACACATTTTTCACTTTACACATGAGCTTTTCCTTTATGATCAGGAATATTTTAAAACTGAGACTAGTTGGTATCAGAGGTCGCCTCCTCGTAAATAACTTTGGGTGGGATGTGATAGACGTCTCCCTGCTTTGACTGTCCCCCAAATGTCAGTCGGTGCGTAAAGAGCGAAGCGGCCTTGAATGCTTAAACCAAGGCCTTTGCCGCGCCCATCTGTTGTGGCGCGGGTCGTAAATAAGACACCACAAGGGGGGGAGGGGCGCCAGTCACCTTTTTGTGCGAAGAGAAACTGTCCAAACTAAGCAACTCCCCTTGATGCAAGGACGACGGCTCATTCCCACAGGGGCATCAAAACTCTGCTGGCCAGCAATTCGGGAGCCGGCCCTCATCTGCTTCAAACAATGTCTGTCTTCATATTTGACTTTTTATTTGAAATATTCTTTTTCCTGGTGCTCTTTGCTCCTACCGCAGAAACGGCGAGATTGAAATGTGGTCGGAGAGTAATCAGATTATCCTCGCAGATGCCACTTTATAATCTTTTATACACAGACTCTGTTTTAAGCATCAAAACGTCTGATTGTTTTGCTGCAGTGACGAAAAAGCACAACAGAAAAAACAAATTGAATTAGTGGAATGCAAAAACATGACTGACAGGTTGGTGCTGATGAGTAAATTAGGAATCGAAGGGTGCGTGAAGACTTATTGTCACAACTGATGAATCATCAGTCAGGTCAGCCAATGACTGTGTCAAGACTGGATGCATCAACTGACTAACCAGTGATCGTCACGCAGTCCTAACATCGAACCAACCAATCACTGATGTGTAATCAGGCCAATGAATGTCATTATGGTACTCTGATGGCCCTCAATCATATTCAACTATGACACTAAATTAAAGTGTATTTCCTTTCTCAAAAAGCAAATCTTGGACAAACAAACTTGTTGTTTGTGGCTTCAGGCTTGTTTCATCATTGGTTGCCAGAGGAAGTCACTTGCATAATTTATTTGGTGCGGTTTTTACACCAGATGCCCGTCCCATTTTTAATCTGGTTGTGGGTCTGGCAGTGTCTGGGAATTTGTCTAGGAATCGAACCCCATGTATTTTTTGTTTTGTTTTTTTGTACGGAACAGCAGCATTTAGCGCTATTAGTTTATTTGACAGAGACAAAGCAATCAGACATCGTGACAAAACAAAGCTTGCATCTGATGTTGCGCCTATGGAGTTTAACAGATGCTAATTTACAATTCACGTCCCGACTTGATTCTAGTGAACTTAAGTTTGCTATGAGTGTAGTTTGTTTTCCTAATCACGATTCTTACCTGCAGCAGATATCAACAAAGATAAAAATGTTGTTCTCTGAAAGGTTCAAAGAAAATGTGTTTAACACATCTCCCAGCAGAGCATAAATACATCGATCTGACCTTAAAAATGCTCGTTGTCTGGAATAAATTCAAAATTATTTGGATTCTTAAAAAAAAAAAAAGCATGAAGTGGCTCAGTCATCCGTGTATGTTTTTGGTGCAAGTCTGAGTGAATATGACAAGTTGGCCTGAAATGTGTGCGATTGGTTGTATGTGGAGAAAAACATCTAGTCTGGAGCAGCACAAAAGGCCACCCGAGGGCGCGGAATAATCGATACTACTGCAGCATGGTCGGCCATTTTGGGCCACTTAATGAGCTCGGTGGCGAGAGCTCAGTGGAGAGATGACGCCCCCGCGTGAAACCTCGGTGCACATCTAATCTATTTGCTGAGGATGTTGTGTTAACAAATGACCCGGAAAGGAAACTCCCCAAGAAAAAGTATCATCATTATTATCACCAAAAATGCTATCTTCATTTGTCGATATGGTCAAAACTATTGCTCCCAAGGTGACCAACCGGATGTCATTGTTTCTCTGAACGAATCCACTTTTTGGGACCACATTCCAAAGACAAGTTTGTTAGGTCCTTTAAAGACTCCAAATTGTCCAAATGTGCGTAGGACAAATGCATGTTTTTAGAACTTAGGAGTATGCAAAGCATGTAGGGAACCTCCAAACTCCACACGGGAAGGGCTGAGCCAGAGATGGGCACAAGCCTCTAAGGCCAAGTCCAAGTCTTCGACCCATAAATCCAATCCAACTCCAAGTCTTAGTCCCTGACCCCAAGGCCGACTCACTGGATCAAGTTTTTAAAAGAAAAAGATAACTACGTCGAGTTACAAGTCTCAAAAAAATAAATCTCACAACGGCAACAACACATTGCGTTCCTGAACACGCTACCAGCGTCATAAATCAAACGTCTGAACATTCTGATTCCTTCATCTCCGTCTTGTCTGATCCGCTTGTTGTGTTTCTGGGAAACAAAAACAATGCAGCTCATTCGAATGCAGATGTGTTTCTGGGCACTGTTATCGGCCGCCATCGGCAAGACGCCGTCGCGGTGACTCATGCGGGGAAGCGTGACATTTAGGGAATAATCAGTCTGCCATTTGCCTATTCTTCTTCTTCTTCTCTTTGTGTCTCAATGTTGATAAAATCGTCATCAGAGACATTGAAATTCCAAATGAATGTTGAGGATCTTGAGTCAGGGACACGAGTCAAACACAAAAGTAATCCTCTGAATATCCGCGGTTCACTACTCACAAATGATGTTTCTTTGGAAACTTATACAAAGCTGAAGAATTCACCAATTTGCATTTTTCTGGTCGTCTTTCTGGAACGCCTGAAGTGCTACAAGATTCTGCCAAAGCGACTAAAGAGAGAATTATCAAGGAAGTATGTTGAAGTGATCCTGTCTATCTCGACTGTGAATGTCAGGGAGGAGCTAATTTAGCCTGGGTGGTAATCATACCGGGCTCGCTCCCCGTACTGTATTCCCATTCCATCATTCATCTGGGGAGTTCAATGTCTATGCCTCTCTGGAAGTCAGGTGTCCCAGTGCTGCTGTTCAGCCAGCCGCTAAGACGTGACACATCAATCACACGTGATTGTCAATGATCTATTTTCAAAGGCAGCAAAACGGCTTCTCTTTCATTTTCAAGTGCTTCCCAGGGGACAGCAAACCAAAGTGGAAAAGATAATCAGCACTTTATCATCTAAAAAAATAAAAAAAATGAAGAAAGAGCTCGTTAAAGGAGATTATTTCCTTCCAAATGCACCAGCGCTCTCGTCAGACCTTGATGACAACTCCGGAGTTTCTTCCTTGTTCTGCTCATTTATTATTTGTCCTTGTCTCTCTGCAAGGTCTCAGTCTTTTTTTTTTCCTTTTTGAGAGTGAAATAAATGATTTGTGATGAGTAAAATGTAGTGAAGTGTGTGCTTTGGTTCTGCTTCACTTGCCAGAGTTTGGGTCCACCGGCTGGCTAAATTGAGAGGCTCGAAAGTCAAAACACTTTTGTCTGATGTCTTGATTGTGTTCTTTTTGTCCACATCAACCGATACTTTCACATAGACACATTTTTTAAAATGTATTTTTGCCTTCATGCAGTGCTGTTGTTTGAAATGGAAATGATTGAAATGTAGCCTGGCCGATGACTGCTACTGTTGAAACTGACCAATCGTCAGGAGTGCCTGATTTGATTGACTTGATTTAGTCCGCCCTGCTACAAACAACTAGCATAATCCAGCATGGTTTTGTTCTGGTCTTGCTGGCGTCACCAGCAGCATGCAAGCCTTAGTGGTGTCACTAGCAAAACCAGCTGAACCTTCGGTCACTGGACAACCCTGTTCTCCCAACTGACCAGACCATAATGCTGTTGTTGCCCTGCTGCGAGCTGGTGATACCAGCAAGCCTCCAGACAGTCTCTAACTCGTCTCAAGCTAGCTGCTGTGAATCAGTGGATTGTGGATTGTCCAGTGACTGACAGTTCATCTGTTTTGCTTGCGCCTTTGCTGCTGGTCTTGCTTCCAGCACAGAAACAAATCAAAACCTTGCTGGCTTGACACATGGTTACCAACTTTGGACCAGAGCTCTGTGTGCGTGTGGTTCCGAAGCACGAGCGGCTAATTAGAGATGACTTGTGGTTTGGCGTGTGTGGAATGTTCTGGGGTTGAATCCCAGTTAATGAGATTTGAAAACCCATCTGGAAAGGTGCGGGCGGGTGCTCGGGCTCGTTACCACGACTGGTAACGAGGTGACAGTGGAGCTGTGACCCGAGTGGTCGCACTCATTAGCCTGCATGTTCCCTCCTGACGGTATACGTTAGGGGTAGCGTACATGAAAAATGAGGCAGGTGAGGTCCCCCTTTTTTTTTTTTAAATCAGTACTTATCATTAGACAGCCCACTGTTAAAAATCAAAAACTGTTTCTGTCCAGAGGGTCAGAATGCTGTGGGAAGTTTGTGAAAACTGAAGGCAACATTCTTGGACTTGACTGTGGATCGAGGTTCCGATGTTGAGATTCAGAAGTCACTGTCAACAATTGTGCTTGTGATCACTCAAAAGCTCGTAGAATGACTACTTTGCAACCCTAACTCAACCAGAACTCTAGTTCAAAAACATAATTTGAGACCCTAGGTCTTGTTGAAACCCTACTTTGAAATCCGAGCCCAACTTTGAAACCTGAGGTCACACATTCTGACGGGTAGACCCGCCCTCAACCACTGATAAAATTGTGTGGTAGTAGCGAGATTTAACGATGTATTTTAACTGCCAGAAACATGAATAGGCATTTAAAACAACAGTTGACCTACTTTCCGGACTTTTCCAGAAGGTTTTTCACAAGATATACCACATAGTACCATATCCAAAGGCTTGAAAGGCGACTGTAAACACGAAGTAGTTCACAAAACCTTTACAAGATACGGACCCCCAAAATGTCAAAAGGGTCAAATTCCAGACTTTTTCTTTTGACATCTCAAATGCAATATTGTGAATGTTGACATGAATTCGAGTCGAAGCAAGCTGCCCACCGTAACCGGTGTACAAATGAGGCCACTTGGCGTACATCAGCAGATGTAGCAACACGTTGGGGGCCATTAAACCTGAGACCCGCGTCGCATGTTCCGTTCCAGGCAGCCAATCAATACGAGTGCGACACTATACTTGACACCCCACATCTGCCCGGTTACATCCGCTTTAATGACGGCGTGCCTGCACCCGCCGCCGCTTTACTTATTATTATTATCATTAATAGCAGCAGCAGCAGACGCTTGCTTTTATGAACGCTCTTTCAACGCCGCTCTTGTTCCGCCACTGCCTCCCGCCGCAATACAACCTTGTGTGATTTCACATTCCCCAAATGTCCGCACGACGTCTTGGTCGTATGAATGCAACAGAGCACTCGCCGCCAAACGGCCTCGCTCTTATTCAAACGAGATGAGAATACGAAATTCCGCAGCCTCCTGCACGCGCCAAAGCCGAAGCGTCCCGTTAACCTTCAGAAAGTCTGCAGGGAGCTCCGTCGTGGCTCACTGACCTGCAGACTCAACTCATGGGGTTGACAATTCTTAAATTAGGCCAAACAATGGAGGGCCAAAACTTGGTCAGGCGTGTTGAAACGTCTCGTGTTGCTTGATGGATGTCAATCTGTCTCCTGCAATGTAGCCGCACTGCTAGACTCATTTCAAGTTCTAAGTCCGTTCCTGTAAATGTAATTTAGTTACAAAATGCTGCGGTGATAATTCAATTGGAACTGCGGACTGATGTAGCCACTAATGCTAACGCTAACTGGGTGTGATTGTTCTTCCTTAATCAACCTGAAACGTGCTTTTATCGCATCTTCCTGCATGCCAAGGAGCGACAATATGCTAATGTTACCGCTAGCTAGATGCGATGATAATTGCACAGGTTCAGTTTATTAATCACATACTTTCTTGATGCAATTCAGCCTTTATAATAACTGATGTAGCAACTAATGCTGACTGGATGTGATTGTTCGTCCTTGATCGAAAATAAACAGAAATCTGTCTACGTGTATGCTAAGGAGCAACAAACATGCTAATCCGAAAAAATCATGCTAATGCTATTTTAGAAGCTACTGCAAGCGCTTGTGGTGACGTTTTGCCTTTTCTTTGAATAACTTTAAACGTTTTCTGTAAGTTATCAGTAGTTTAAGTAAAAATATGACTTTCAATCAAACATATATATCTATAAATAGCAAAATCGCAGGAAATTATAATTTTGCAGTGATCTTATTTTTCTCACAGCTGTGTATTGTCACGAATTAAAACTTTTAGATCAAAGAATTGCAATTCTTTGTCAGTCATTTACAGGGTTAAATAAGTTGTTATAGTTTTATTTTGGATTCATATTATTGTATAAAACAGATATAAAAAGTCTACAAACCCTTGCTCAAATGTGATATAACAAAAAGACACAAAGGCACCTCATTTCAAAACCTTTTAATCTTTTGGAGAGGGGAAGTAAAAATGAAGAGCTGAAATATTCTATTTGCACAAGTGTGCACACCCTCCTGCAATATGGCTTTGAATTAAGCAATCCCATTCAAAGTCATGTTAAATGGCAGTCAGAACACACCTGGCATCGTTTAAAGTGCCTCTGATTGATCCCAAAGAAATTTTAGCTGCTCTTGTAGGCTTTTTCTGACATTTTTTTTTAAAACTGTCTGGCAGAATCATCAAGGTGTTATGATAACACTTAGTTCTCTTTCAAACTGTTCATAATTCCTTCCGCGTAGCTTCACTGCAGGTATATTTTTCATTCAGTGGCGGACAACATTGACCACCTTTTATATTACAATTTATTTATTATATTTACTTTATTGCTTCTACTTGTGTATATTAGCATAAAGAGCCATCATTAGCATGCGTGCAAAGCAACAAGGCTGTTAAAATACACAAAATAAAGAGCTTCTCTTTTTGCACATTTTTCCCCGCTATGGCTGGCGGGAAAAAAACGACAGCGGGACTCATCGGCTCCTGAGACGGCGTAATTGCGACTTATTTAGAAGGGCAAAATGTTTACTGTGACGGGAAAGCGCTTTGGAGTGTATTACCTTTTTTTTTTCTTTCTTTTTTTTTTCCCTTGCCGCGTTTGTGGCTCCCGTCTCAGCGGGACGATCCCCGTGGGACGCTGATGAATATTTCAGGATGGCGGCGGCGCCTATGCGGTGTGGTCCCGCTCGCTGGCGGCCTGCACAATGGAAAAAAAACAAATTAGTAAAGCGGCAATCCTGCTGCTCAGCTAACGGCAGGAATTATGAGCATGTGGATCAGAATTACGGCTTTAGTGATTTGGACGTAAAAGGCACAACAGCGGCGGGACACTTTACCGCTTATTAAGATTTATTCGGCGTCGTAATTTATTTGGACGTTTATAGAAAGATCAAAAGTCAAATTAAAATGCTGTTTATTTGCGTCAATGAGCTATTTACAACAACATATTTAAAAGGTAATTGGATGATCTTTCTATCATCAATCTTTAGCAAATGATCTCATCTTTCCTCAGCTTGGGGTCTACAGTCCAAATCATACCACATCCAGTCATGTGACCACATCATGCGTCATAATGTCGAGTCACGATAGAGCTCAAGGTTCAAAGTAAGGTGATTCAAGCCTGAATTTGGCTTATTATAAGGTTTCAAGTTAGGATTGTAAACCTGTCTTGGGGTTTCAAGCCAGTTTTGGCGTTTCAAAACAAGGGTCAGGATTACAAATTCAGGTTTTAAACCTGGATTAAGGTTTTAAAGAAGCGTTTCAAGATGTTAGTGTTTCAAGGAACATTTTTTTTTTCTCCTGGTTTAGTGTTTTAAAATTAAGGTTTCAAGTCTCAGAATTTTAAAGAAGGTTTAGTGTTTCAATTCAGGTTTCAAATTATTGTTAAGATCACAAATTTGGTAACATCATGTTTCAAACCCTGATTAGGGTTCCAAATTAGGGCTTTCTCAGAGTCCACCAACAAGTCCACTATTTTGGTTTGTTGTGACCATTTTATGGGGATTTCCAAAGTTGGCACTCAAACCTGTTTTTGTTTGACAACCGTCAGTCCAAATCATACCACATCGGGTCACGTGAGCTCCTCTGATGCTTTCCTTCCCTGCAGGAGGTCACATTGTCTCATTCCTTGCTGGTGCGTTATTGAATGGTGAAACAGCTGGACTGCAATTAAGCAGCGTTTGCGTCTAAAACATCCCTCGAGAACATCGTCGCGTGGCTGGCGGCACACGAACGCGTGCACGTAGGCACAGTTTGCTCTCAGTGCACACATACACAACTGGTGACTCATCACCATTCCCTGGCAACTGGTGGTTAAAAAAGAAGAAGAAGAATCCTCTTGTTGTAATGAAACGAGGGACCGAGCAGCACTCAGTCAGATCTAACCTTCATCATGTCATTGTTGACCCAATTCCAACCAAACTAATTCATTAGTAGCAAATTCGGTTTTCACTTTTTCTTTCCCCCTCATTTTTCCGGAAGTCAATGAAAGCCACAAAAAAAAAAAAAAAAAAAAGGAAGGCTGCACAGGAAGGCGTTTGAAGGTCACATCAACGTTCATTTGTCTACGCAACCGCCACAGGTTCATTTCTTCTCAATCCCTCGCAGGGAGAATATTGCACGACATCATTTGGAGGAATTGAAAACCAAGAATCAGTTCTCCAAATAAGAGGATTCAAGTTGCTTTATTTGCCACTCCTGCTTGAGGTTTACGGTTAAACTGACACGTTGTAGGTTTTAATAATACTATTATAATTTTGGCAAACAAAAATCTACCAGCTGAATGCTAACATTTTGTTAAACCAAGGCTAGGGTGTTAAATTCAGGGTTAGAGCCAAGCATCGGGTTTAAAATTCAGGTTCAAAGCAAAAGGTTACGTTTAGGGCTGCACGATATTGGATAAAACTGACATTGCTATTTTTTTTTGGTGTCTGCGATATATATTGCAATATTAAAAACAGAAGAGTTTTCACCGGATGACTTGAATAGTTCTGTTTGCGAAGAATTTGGTTAACGCAACATGACAGCATCGTGTTCATATAATATCAAATGTGCATTGCATTTGGTCTCCATTGTAATGAATGCAGGGGGGTAATTATTTTTTTTAAATCACATTTTTGTGTTAGGAATGTGACAAATACAAAAAAAAAATGACTGTACTATACTCAAGTCTAAAAGGTATGAATAATCGATAGAAAAAAAGTCATTTTGGGGGTGAACATACTCCTTTAATGTTTTATTCCTCATGCAAAAAGTACATATCTTACCACAAATATTTGTCTGATTTCTAATTCAATTATTATTATCATTAGTATTAAAATAGCTTGAAATTGTCTAAGAACAAGTTACTTTTTAGGTGCTTAAGTCTTATCTTAAACGTAATGAGATTTGTTTGGACCATAAATGAGACATTTTAACTATTATTATTATTATTATTATTATTATTATTATTATTATTATTATTATTATTATTATTATTAACATACCAACTGCAAGACGCAGCCTGGTCAACTTGTTAAAGCAGCTCCCCTCACCATGTTTGCAGCATTGTCTGTCTGATGGCATTTAATACCGCTTGTGGAGCGTGTGGATCTTTTTTTTAAACCCCTCTTTAGTTCCGGTGTTGAATGAATGGCACCATGTCTTTCGCCAGGTAAAAAAAGTCCGTGATTTGTCTGCGCTGTTTGGATGGTGTTGTGGCAACAACGGCAAAGGATGTTTTTTTTTTTTTTTTTTTGTTCTGTATCTTCTTTTTTTTTTACTTGCATATTTCGGATGTTGACTTTCTTTTGCGGACTAAATGCACCAAATCGCTTCTACCGTCGTCTCCTCCTGCTCGTCGGAAGGGTTGGGATTAAATCAGGGTTGCAAGCCTGGGTTTTAGGGTTTCATGCAGGGTTTTTTAGGACTAGGGTTTCAAACAAAGGTTACGGTTTAAAATTAAAGTTTCAAGGATGGCTTAGAGCTTTAAATGCTATTTAGTGTTTCAAGCCTGAGTAATGGTTTAAAACAAGGGTTCAGGTTTAAAATCTGAATCTGAAGAAGAGATTAAGGTTTCAAACAAAAGTTTAGGGTTTAAAATTATGGTTTGAACAGTTGAAGGTTTCAAGCCATGATTAGGTTTGCAAATGATGGTTTTAAACCTGGCATTGAGTTTGAAATGATGCTTTCAAAAGGTTTGGCTTCTAGATTGAACTTCGGGTTTGGAAGCACGGCGAGGCTAATTTTTCATAATCCAATCAGAAGCCCAAATTCAGTCCCATTGATGAGTTCACATTTTCCAACTAACAACAACAATGTCATCAGTTCCTCCCGAACGAGGCCACCAAAAGTCCCTTTTGTGCCGTGTCAGCCTAACGGCGGACGGCCTTGAACTCCCTGAGGCGCCGGCGCATCGTTGCCGAACACCTTGACACCCCGGCCAATTAGCACGACGCTGGCGTGACGCGCCGCTCGGACGTGATTAATGATACGAGCGGTCACCTTTCTTTGGGTTTTTGGCGCCAGAGCGGGATGGAGCGTAATCCGGCGGAAATCCTGGTGCCGCTCCGCTTGTGAGGAACAAAACGAGGACGTGGGATGAAGCCATCAAAAAGCTCACTTAACTCTCGGGAGACCACAAATCACTTTGGCTAACTGGATGTGAATTAAAAAGCGCAGACGCTTCTGAAAGCTTACAAAAACTTGATCCTAATTGGTCCCGTGAGGTTTGTGTCGGATAAGTCGAACACACCCAAACGTCCTCGCTGCAAAGCGGAATACTTCCCGAAATTCAGGTACGCCAGGCCAGGAGTTGTGAGTACAAAATATCAACAAAGCCACCGTTGCTTAAAAATAACACATCTTGCATGTTTGAGTATTTCAAGCCTTGTTTATTAGGGTTAAGGCTTCAAGACAGGGTTAGGGTTCAAATCTATCGTTTCAAGGAAGGGTGAGAATTTCAAGTTAGGCTTTCTAACAAGGGTTAGAGTTTTTAATATTATAGTTTGAAACTTAGGGTGAGGCAGCTCGCCAAAATTTTGAGTCGCCATTTTAAAATGTGGCCTGGCATCCACAGCAATCACGGTCCGTCGCGTTATCCTGCCATCCTACGTTGTCATCTTGATCCCGGTTTGTCCTTGGTGACCTGAAAGGCGATTGCTGTGGGCGCCAGAAACATGATGCAGACTTTAACATAAACATGGACTCAAGTGTAGCGTATGCGAAGTCGTCTGTTCCGACGGCCTTTTTGGAGAGTTCCTCTTTGAGTGCAATTTTGAAGAGAGCTGAGCCAGCACAGTAATTGGCTTGCGCTAAGTGCATGTAAACACGCGACAGCGAGCGACTCCAGTTCATAAAGCACAATGTGCCCACCTCGGCAACAAGTGATGTTCCTCCTGACGACGGCCGTGTCATTTGCTGCTAATTGCCGCTTGTTTATTTGCTGTTTTGTTTGCAAAATGGCTCCCCTGTGTTCTGTCTTGCTTCATTTCCTGTTTTTCTTTTTTTGTTTTTAATCAGACATGGCTGTGGTCAATCAGCGCGACGTGTTTGCTTGCCACCTGTGCCACACGGTCTTCTTTCATTCTCTTCCTGTCACTGGTGTAGTTAATGATCAATTTAGTGATGTTAGCGCGGCAGTGTGCGTTTGTTTTGTTGGAAACTTGTAGCGCACTTTTTTTTCCATCTTGTTGTCGCTGTTGGTTTGCGCGCATGCATTATTCAAGTCAACAACACAAATGACGTTTTGATTTGTTCCCAACCTCGCCGCGGCACGTTCTCTCGCCTTTCTTTTTCTTGTTTATTTATGTTTTTCTCTGCTCCTGCGCCGCCGGTTAGTTGATATCGGCGCGATGCCTTGCCTCGACCTGATTCTTGAAAAGAGAAAGTGATGAAAAAGTCTGTTTGAAGCACATACATGCCTCTGACATCGAATCAATTGCACCCAAGACGGACGGATCAATTATCCATTTTAAAGTGAAATTTTGATGTGGAAGACGAACCTGGAGTTGTGGCAGATTCTCAACAAAAACAAGACTTGCTCTCACAGTTCTCCAAATAAGAGGCACGGTGTGCTCGCTTCAAGCCGTTTCCCATCATTTCAAGTAGTATGCTGTAAAAATGAGACATCAAACAAAAGAGAAATAAACAATGTATCTTTAAAAATCTTTCCCTGCCGTTAACGTTAAATGACGTTAACAGAAATCGCAACGAGTACTGCCATTAACGTTAAATGACGTCACTTTTTTTTTCTGTTTTTTTTTTTCTCAATGGGCAGCACAATATCTCGGGCAGCGCTGGTTTTACGAGTGAGCAGAAGAAAAAAAAATATCCACTAGCTATGACCAGCAGATAGCAACATTGTATCTCTTTTTCAGTGGGCGGCCGGTGTATGAAATTACAATGAAACATGACGGAATCTGATGAAATGGAACGTGAATGATCAAAGCGTTTGTCCCATTAAATATAATTCACAAAGCGTAACTAAACAAAAAGTATTTGCGTCAGTCACTGTTGTGCAGAAAATGTATCTCTTCACAAAAAAACTTGTTTTCTCCTTGTTGTCACTCTAACCACCTATTTTCAAATGGTGATTACTAAAGAACGGAATAAGGTAGAATCATACTTTGTTTTTCTAATGAGAGAATGGAATCCACTCTTTCATATTGTACTCACCATGTTTATGTAGTCATGGGTTAGAATTAGGGGGAGGTTGTCTTTTTGGAGAACGTGTGGCAGTCAAAGAGTTAAACATCTCATCAAGTTCTGCTAGCTTCATGCTAACATGTCATTTGAAACACCATAGATGGGCTACAGAAAATTAGCATATTGTCCCCGGTGCACCTGAACAATTTGGTGACAGGAAGTAGGCTAGACTTTAGACCAGATGAAACTAAGTCTAAGTGGTGGCACAGGTGTGCTCACTGGTCTCGTGCACAGACTTGTTAAGCTTTGATCATGTAGGCCACGCACCTCACCTGTGCTGAATTGAACCAAGTCAGCTGTGTTTAGCCCCATAACAGCCCAAAGCGGAAATTTCTAAACTGCACATCGATTAAAATGCCAAAAGTGCAAAACGGGAAGCAGCAACACACTCTCTCTGCTCTGCGGAAACAACAAAATTTACTGGAAATGAATTGGGGACCTCCTTTGCCTCTTATTTTTTGCTCGAAATTACACTATTACATTTTTGTGGTTAATGCTATTGTTATTAGGGATGCAACGATATCCGAGCATCACGATACGATACTTATCACAATGTTGTGGGGAGGCTGGCGTTACAAAAAAGGTCACAATATTGTAAAAAAATAAATAAAAATGATTTTGTCCTTTTGTACATAACAGCAATGAAAAATTTTATAAAAATATTGTAAATATTTACAAAAAATATATATATTGAGGCACTTACTAATGGAAGCACTCATTGAGTTCCTCCACATATTGACTCTCTTCATCTGACCATTAATTAGCGTGGATTTTAAACATAGAAGGGCCAAAACATGCCTTATGAAAATTAATCTGCACTAAAAAAAATTTGCCACCAGTGGGTGCTAGAACTGCACAAATGGAAATCAACCCGATTTTTGGAACAGATGTGCTGCTTTTAATATCATGACATGATGACGATATATTGTGGCAGTTTTAATATCGCAATATCACGATATTGCTATTATAGTTACATCCCTAATTGTTATGTGGCTAATCATACATGCTAACCAAGCCATCTTTTTGTCAAATCAGCAATTTTGATAATCTGCAAAATGTGTGACGCCGGCGAAGAATTCAATTTCGAATATTTTTTGGGGTTGTGTTAGTGTTGGATTAGGTGATCGTCTACCCCGAAAGTCGTCCGACAAACGAGTTACTTTTCTTAATTTTCTGACTGTAGGTGAATGACTTTGGATGTGACAGCAGGCTAACAGGCCACGCAGCGATGCGCACATCTCCACATTCCGCATTACGGAGCTAACGGTGTTCCCCTTTTTCAAGCAGCTGTCTCATCCCATTGCCCTCTTCCTCCCTCCCTCATCTTCCTCGCCACATGACTGATTTTCATCCTCTTCCGCCGGTGCAATTGAGTATTTAAAAGGTGGGACTGCGCCTAGTGACGGATGGCAATGGGAGAAATCAATGCAAAAGCGTCACGCTATCCGATTTTCTAATCCGCCAACACTGTCACCCGTTTTTCTGGCTTCATTAAATAGACGATTTTTATGCTTCTTCTCAGTTCTTCTTCAGTTCACCCGAGAGTCACACAAAGGCTGCGCGATATCATTTCTAGATATCAGATGTGGCCATCTATCATTTAAAATGACTGCGGGGAAATGAAATTAACGGAATTGATCGTGAAACGCTGGGGTGCATCCGTTACCACCAGGACGACGCGGCCGCTACCTTTGTGAATAAAAGTGCTGTGTGCAATATGCACTTGTGGCTAGCAGGACTGTTATGCAAGTTAGCTTGTTTAAAGTGAGTTTCTGAACCTCAAAATAGTGTTGATTTCATCAACAAAAACTATCCATCCATCCATCCATCCATCCATCTTCTTAACCGCTTACTCCTCACAAGGGTCGCGGGGGTGCTGGAGCAAAAACTAAACAAAAATGATTTCGTCGACACATTTTTCACCAGACTAAAACTATCCATCCATCCATCCATTTTCTTGACCGCTTATTCCTCACAAGGGTCGCGGGGGCTGCTGGCGCCTATCTCAGCTGGCTCTGGGCAGTAGGCGGGGGACACCCTGGACTGGTTGCCAACCAATCGCAGGGCACACAGAGACGAACAACCATCCACACTCACAAGCACACGCACACCTAGGGACAATTCGGAGCGCCCAATTAACCTACTATGCATGTCTTTGGAATGTGGGAGGAGACCGGAGTACCCGGAGAAGACCCACGCGGGCACGGGGAGAACATGCAAACTCCACCCAGGAAGGTCCGAGCCTGGACTCAGACTAAAACTAGACTATACTAAAACCCTCATTAATAAGCAATATCTCGGACTATATCAGCATGCATTTTTGTCGACTAATGAAGATGAGACGAAAATGTATTTCACTTTATAAAAACTGGACTAAAATTTATGGACATTTTCATTCATGAACAAAAATAAGAAGAAAATATGATTTTGTAAAACCTTGCTTCTGCAAATCTGTCACTGTGACACTGTCTTGTGATACACCATAACACACCAGCAGAAAATTCTGCTGGCTGAAGAGCGGAAAAGCCTTTTGGAGAAGCGCCCGTGTGGGCGAGTATGCCAAAGGGGACTTTATGCGCGTCTGATGCACTGCCGGCCTCATAGCAAGGAGCATCGTAATAAGCCCGCCTCTCCCAGCAAACAATTGCACTCCTGTTTTGTTTTTTTTTTGTTTTTTTTGCACGCTAGGTAACGAGTCAAAAAAGCTTCAGTCAGCGTCCCGCTCCCGTCTGTTGTTGCCGTTTTGGGAACGGCGGGAACGTCGCCCCGACCTCGCAGGCGGCGATCCCGGGAACACTTTCAAGTCTCCCGGCAGCGCGAGCGGCGATAGCCGCCGTGCGCAGTCAGAGGCTAATTGTGGATTTAAAAGCCGAGCGCCGGCTGCCAGGAATAGCAATGAGGGAGGCGCGAGGAATGCGGAGAGGGCAGATGTTTGCAAGTTGCTTCGTGTACGCCGTCAATGAGTCATGACCCGTCGCAGGGTGAACAGCAACGTGGGTGGGCGGCGCCTGGCGCTTGGTCCTCAACTTTTACAGGATACAGTCAACCTGACAAATGGTGCAAAAACGCAAATACTGTTATTAAACAAGACCCTAACATGGAACTCTCATACTCGTTTGAAACCTGAAACTAATGTCATAACCCTGAAATGAAACCCTTCTTTGAAATCCTCACCCTGGTTTTAAATCTTAATTCTTTCTGGAAACTCTATGAAACATGTTTTGAAACACAAATTTGAAAAACTCTAACTCCTGTTTGAATATCTAACCCTGTTTTAAAACCCTCATTTGAAATTCGAACTTGCAACTAGGGCTGGGCGAAATGGACAAAAAAAATCTCGACATTTTCCGTCATTTTCAGGACGATTAAGGTTTTAATCTAATAAACCCAACAAACGTTTATTTAAAGGTTTAATTTATTCAAAAATAATTCATGTGCAAAAAATAATAATCATAAATACTGATTCTAAATCAGTTTTAACATAAACTTAACATTCAGTTAGCACAATTACAGCTAAAATTAACATCTGGCTGTAACAGAACATAAGACAACAGCATTTAATCGTCCAGAAGGCAAAATTCTATTTAACGATTTAGCAAATTTTCAACAATTTGATTTTCAAAATGATGAATCGAATTAATTCGATTTATTGCCCAGCCCACTCTGAACTCTAACATTTGTCTTGCAACTCTAATTTAAAACCCCAATTTGCAACTTTGACCCCAACCTAAGCCAAACCCTTAACCCAGTTTGAAAGTACAACCCTAATTTGAAACCCTAACCTTCGTTTGAAACCCAAATGTTAAAATCTGGCTGAATATAGTATGTATATAGTTGTTGTTTTTTCTCAATATAACTGATAAAGGCCAACTAGACAAGCGTTCAGTGTACTATTCTGCAGGTGCAACCTGATGCGGCAAAGTCGCAGGTTCGAGCTGCAGTCAGCATTCTGACCGGGCTCGATGTTTCCGTCGTAATTGTCAGGCAACCCGCCGAGCCTGCAAGTACTTAAAAGGATTCCCGGATGGCGTCGTGGAAGGCTTAGCGAGGGCTCAATCAGCAAGACGACTTCATCGACAAGCGCAAGACCAATATGCCGCGGCGCGTTTCATCCACTCCGCGCAACTCGCAGCCTCATCCGCTCCCACCGGGGACGCGATTCCACGGGGGCGCCCGAGTAGACGCGCTAATGCGAAGAGCGCCACATCGTTTGATGAGGGCTGCTTGTGTGTCTGCTCCGTCAGACGAGAGTCTTATTACAACGCACGCTTTGTACCTGAAGAACACATTCATGACGACAAAAGCGAGTAAATGTGCTAATAGGATTGCACATGCAACGGGTTGCGTTTACATCAGTGCCAATTTGCATCAGATCCCGACTGAACTTGGTGTGAAATCGCAGCTTGTGGTCATTAATTCACAACACATTGTTTGAAATCCTAAACTTGCTTTGAAGCCCTATTTTGGAACCTAAACAATGGCCTGAAAGCTGGCTTAAAACCAAAACTGTATCTTGAAACCCTACTTTCAAACAAAAACTATGACTTGAAACACTAAACTGAAACATAATTTGAAGCCCCAATCTCGTCTTAAAACCTGACTTTATAATCATACCCGTTGCCTGAGTCACTAATTTGAAACCTAGTTTGAATCATTGTGTCTTAAAAGCCTACGTTGAAAAAAAACCCTCATCCAGGTTTCAAACCCTAATTTAAAACCCCAATTAATATTTTAAACATTTACCATAGGGCTTGAAACCCTACTATAAAATTCTTGTTTGAAATGGTAGCCCATATTTAAAACCCTCACCCTGTTGTGAACTGTTCTTCTAAACCACAGATGGTGATATCCGGTCCTCGAGGGCCGCAGTCCTGCAGGTTTTGTATATTTCCCTTCTTCAACACAGCTGATTCATGATCAGCTCATCAGCAAGCTCTGCAGAAGCCTGATAACAAGTCTGTTAATTGGAATCAGCTGCACTTTGAGGAGGGAAATTTATAAAACCTGCAGGACCCCGGCCCTTGAGGATCGCAGTTTGACCCCCCCCCCCGTTCTTAACACTAATATTGGTTTGAAACACAAATTTCAAATTCTAACTTGTGTTTAAAGCCCAATCCATATCTTGAAGCTCTGCTTTTGAACCCTGACACCATCTTACATTCCTTAGTAGAAACCCTAACATGGAAGCATCAACATGTCTTGTAACTTAAAACACTACTTTTGAAACCATAATCATGGTTCGAAACCCAAACTTTGTCTTTAAAACCACTACTAAAAACACTATTTCAAACCCTCATTTCTGAGTCTTGGAAACTTACCTCCAAACCGTTAGCCAGGTTATAAACCTCAATTTTAAAAGCCTAACCCAGGTGTGAAGCCCGACTTTCTCACCCCACCTGTGTCTTGCGATACTAATTTGAAACCCGACCTTGGACTATGTTGACAAGCGAAGCACTGTTTGATACCCACAGTGATGCAGTGCAGTTGCTAAATTAGCCAATCTTGCCATAAATCATACAGCTGAAGAAGTTATCTTCCTCAGTCCAAAAGTTTACATTTCGATTAAATCAAATCAAAAACGGTGTTAGACCAAGCAAATAAGACACCCATGGGGTCACGCTATATTCTGACAGCCCCACAAGAAAGACGCATCGCGAGTGCGAAAGCTGACGCTCAAAAGTCACAAATCCGTCATTTCAAGTCCCCCGGCGGCTGTCAGCATCGCACCTCTGATGTGGCGAGTCGCCGTCCCCGTCCTCCCCAACGCCTCAGACGCTCCGAGATGGCAGCTTTCAAGTCAAAGCGCTGGATGAACATTTTCAAAGTCACAATTCGCACGTCAGTCGAGTTACAGATGCAGAACACTTGTTGTTTTATATAAAACCGACTTTGTAATTGCTTTTTACAAATGCGGTGTCACCGTGGCTTTCCAGTGACCCGACTTATGAATTACTTGCTTGGGTAATTTTACGTCTTCAGTTGCAAGTAATAGTTAGGCCCATAGGTCTTTTAAAACAAATAGCTCACCACTGATGGGACACTGCCTTACTAAGAAAAATTAAAACAGAAGGAGAATGTTAGCATTCATTTTTGTTTGTGTAAACTTAACATAGTACACTTTTCTTCTATTCTATATTTTGTTCAAAATTGGAATAATTGTTAGTGTTGTTCCGATACCGATACTGGTATCTGCAGAGGTGCCGATACTGCATTAAAACAGTGGTATCTGTATCGGTGACTACTCAGAAGTAACATGCCAATACCATTAATTCCAATGCTAATATAGGATTTTGGATGCAGCATCTTGTGTCTTGCTGGTGCACGACATTCACTGGTATGTGACATGCTCACTGCATGCCGACCTAAGACATCCTATTGGCCCTTGAATGCTCTGAACCAATGGCAGGACAGCTTTTTCATGTTGAGGAAAAAAAACAAAAACGTAAGTATCGGTATGGTATCGGTATCGGCCGATACTGCAAAGCTGGGTATCGGTATCGGTATCGGGAGCCAAAAAACGGTATCGGAACAACACTAATAATTGTGTTCAATGGAGAAAATGCAATTTTTACCAAAATATTTAAAAAAACTATTTACAACTAATACCTTTTATTATCATACAATCAGAATCCAATACTAGTGCTATCTATGGTGGCAGAAAACTTGACAACGGGAGTTCTGTAGTTTAGGGCTAACACGCAATACAAAACAATGTTAGCATTGATCGTGCAATAAATATGAACGTTAAAAATAATTTGAACACAAGCAGGACGCAACACATGCAGACAGAGCATGTAACTAGAACAAACAGTCGGACTGCACAATGGATTGAATCTTAAACACAATCTCTTAAATTGACATGATCGTCAGTGATATTTACATTTAAAATGTGTACTCTACTGCACATACTAAACAAATTTCTCAAAACCAGCAGTTTTTTTACTACTTGTCGAAGCTAGTAAAAACAGATTAATACAAACCTTGTCTTAAAAAAGAAAAAACAAAAAAAGTGCATTTAAAATGTGTTTTTCTGTTTTCAGAGAAGACCTTTCGTTCAGCCCTGAAACTTAAGACCAGCCTCAAGCATATAAATTCTGCATAAAAACAGATTACTTATGAGAGTAATCAAAGATAATTCCACAAATGAACGGACAAAAATAAATAAATAAATAAAAATCCATAACCGAATAAAAGGATTATTCTGTTCATGTGGTAATTAAAATTCATTGATCCTGCTGCAAAGTATTTTTCAACCACAGCATTTGGTTCCAACACAATAATGGGAGCTGTCCATGGCACCAAATAAATAATCGGAGCTGTCCATGGAACCGGGCGGCACGGTAGTCTAGTGGTTAGCACGTCCGCTTCCCAGTTCTGAGGTCTCCGGTTCGAGTCCAGGCTCGGACCTTCCTGGGTGGAGTTTGCATGTTCTCCCCGTGCCCGCATGGGTCTTCTCCGGGTACTCCGGTCTCCTCCCACATTCCAAAGACATACATGGCAGGTTAATTGGGCGCTCCGAATTGTCCCTAGGTGTGCATGTGCGTGTGAGTGTGGATGGGTGTTCGTCTCTGTGTGCCCTGCGATTGGTTGGCAACCAGTCCAGGGTGTCCCCCGCCTACTGCCCAGAGCCAGCTGAGATAGGCGCCAGCAGCCCCCGCGACCCTTGTGAGGAATAAGCGGTCAAGAAAATGGATGGATGGATGGATGGATGGATGGATGTCCATGGAACCAAAACAATAAAGGGAGATGTCCATGGTACCAATTCAATAACTAGAGCTGTCCTTGGTACTGTCACAATAATCTGAGTTGTCCTTGGTACCAACTCAATATTCGGAGCTGACCATAGCACCAACCAAATAAGGGGAACTGTCCTTGGTACCACCTCAATATTCGGAGCCGTCCTTTTGTACCAACCCAATAATGGGAGCTGTCCTCGGTACCAACGAAATAATCGGAGCTGTCCTAGTTACCAACTCAATAATCGGAGCTATCCCTGGCACCTACACAATAATCGGAGCTGTCTTTGGTACCACACATTAATCGGAGCTGTCTTTGGTACCAATCAATAATCGGAGCTGTCCTTAATACCCACGGAAACTGTGCTGCGTTTCAATGGCACCTCTCCACCTGGCGGGGAATTCCATCCAAAAAACAAAATAAAAAAAAAATGCTGCTGAAATATTTTATCTTTCTTTTCTTTTTTAAATTTTATTTTCCCCATTTCCTTGAATTATGTTCATTATTCTCCAACTTAGAGTCAAGATGCAAGTCAGGTGTGTTGAGTATGTGGATGAAGCCAAACAAACATCACACTCAGAGAGAGAAAGAATAAAATGAAAGGTAGTAAAGCTGTGAATGAAACACAGTGCTTGTGTAACATCCACCCAAGCGGATATCTCTTCCCACACAGGAGTTTACTTTTCATATGCAAATAAAGCTCAAGGTCTTTTCTCTCCAATCTCTCCCTGCGCACGACGTGAGTGTGTGTGTATTAACACAACACACCGGATCCAGCAACTTCATCACTTTTCAGAATGCATGTGAGCTAACAGTTTCTCTTGGAAGGAGAGACAAAAAGAATACTATTCGAATTTTTATTACATGCAGGGCTGCCCGCAGCGGTGCCTGAACATAATTCACATTTGATGTCAGCTTATTAATGACGGCATGGAAAAAGCGGGTAAAGGCCAATAAATATTCATGGCATTTTTTAACAGGAAATACGATAAAGAATATATATAAAAATGTGCATTTGTATAAGTCACGGGAGGTGTGGAAAGTGTTTCCAGTTTGTTTGAAATATGACAATGTTGAAAAAGTTTGTGGGAGGGGTTAAGCTACTGCCCCCACCCCACATCATTGGAACTTTTTGTGAACTTGAATTTGTCCCAGTTTCTGTGTCAGGAGGCTGCTGCCTTTAGTTTTCACCGATTCCGTTTATTTCTTTGGACTTGTACAACAGCATCACTTCCCATTTTCTGCATATGAATTATTTTTGTTTTTAAACATTGAAATGCATGTTGGGTATTCATACGATGTTATCCCGATGATGCGTGAAGGTCACCGCCGTGTGCCGCCATTGTTTGTCCAGAGACGAGGAGCGCGACACGTTTTTGTTTTTTTTGGAGATTTATATTCAGCCCAATCATCAGACAAGCTGTCAGCATTGAAGGATGGCGAAGCTTTTATTGCATTTTGCCGCTCCTTCGGCGGGACTTTGCCGGACTACAAAGTGGATTTTCTTTTGTCAGGCTTGATGTATCCTTCTACAAACTTCTTTTCAAATTCTATTAGATGCACAATTTGATTTGGTAACTGTACAGATTGATGCTCTGCGTACATTGTACTGTATATCAACTTACTTTTGTAGATTTGACGTACAGTATCGTATCATATGGTATTGTACACCATAACATACTGTAGTGTATGAACATATGGTTTGATACCAACCCTACCTTACAATACTATACCGTTACATACTGTACTGTGCCATAACTTACAGTACCGTACATAAAATACCGTATTATACCATACCACTGCATACCATACCATATGGTGCCAAACTATCATATCATATGTGACGAACTTTCAACAAATCTTATATAGAACATACTGTATTATACCATATGGTACTGTACCCTACTGTACCATACATAAACTGTTTCATACGTTACCATACCATTCAATAGCATAAAGTCCCGTGCCATAACTTACCTTACAGTTCCAAACTGTACCATATTGCTGCACATTATTGAGCATAAACACCCTCCTGTACCATAACATAACACATTGTACAATAAAAGACCAACTTGTACAGTACTATGCATAATATACTGTGGCCTACCATATTGTGCGGTACCACACTGTCTACCAAGCAATACTGTAACTGATGACACCGTACTATATTGTACCCTATCTTACCATAACATTCTGTGTTATGCTAAGCTGTACATTACTATGACTTCAAATTTATCGTTCCATATTGTTCTATACCAAAGCAACGTTAGTGTAATGTCACCAAATTTTAACCCATGACACAAATGGCTGTGAAAAGAAACCATGTATATGAGGAGATCATACAGAGGAACAAAAATGGTACGCAAGTGAGGAATGTCAAATGATGAGTTAATCATTTGAATCTGTTCTACCCCAGCAATTTTTACCCATGTGAAATTCCATCATCTCACTTTTCTTTTTTGTTTTAAACAAGCGGTGTCAAAATTAGTGCGTTAATTTTGAGTTGAAGTTCATTTGACCCCACAAACACTTACATGGAAAACCTGTACTGGGGGAAACGCCAGTCGCAACGCAACAGACACATTCACGTCGAAAGTTAGCTGTAATAAATTTAATAATAATGTATATATTTGTGGAGCATGAGAGTGGGGTCAAGTTGTATATTACAATTTCAAAAATGTGTACAATTTCACCAGTTACTTTATGTTAAAGATTAGGTAGCTGTTAATATGAAAAGAAAAATGCACTGAGCTGTCACTGTCTTACGAATGCAATTATGCTATCTAGTGGCAGAAAAATGACCAACACAAATCACTATCACACTCATTTTTACAATACAGTACATCTTTTTAATTTTAACTTTAACTGTATCAATGACTAAAAGATGCAGCCATATTATCAAGGGCATGAAAATTTAGAAAAAAAACATGTTGTACATTTAGAAAAGATATAAAAATTTAATCGTGAGTTAAATATTGAGGTCATGCGATTAATTACAATTTAAAATTGTAATCACCTGACATCCCTATTTTGACACCTTTAGTAGCGAATGCATGTGATTGATCATTTCATCTCGTCAAGGCTGATTTGACATTGAATTTGCTAAAATCCTTTGGCCCCGCCCCCGCACCAATTTCCTGACCTTTAAACCCGATGGCATTGATGAGACTGACGGAGGGGATAGCGCCAACACGTGCGCCCACATCAAAGGAGCGGCAATTAATTATGGAGCTCGCGCCGTGTCGAAATGAACACGATTTGGGAGACAGCGGCTCGTAAATCAACACGTTTTGATGGTTCGGTCTTCCAATCAAGGCGTTTAATGGCTTTGAATGGAACACCTGTTTCGCCCTCAATCTCTTCCCCACGTGGACACTGTTAATCTAGCGCAAATGACTGAACGGCGAGAAATTAGACGAGATGAGGAAGGCCAGAGAGGAGAAATAAATGAGCGAGCAAATAGAAAGACTCAATGAACATTTTATTTCCTTTTTCAAATCATCATTTTGTCATTTCTTAAATTCACATTGAAACGAGCAGCAAACTATATTTTCTCACCTCGAAACATTTTCTGTGGACACAAATATAAATTTCCGTTCAAATTTATTCCTGGGGGAAAAAAATCCTTTTTGTCAAAATGTATGTTAACATGAAATGAATGAATAAACATTTTCAATGTGTACATTGACTCCACTGGTCCATATGGATTTTGTCGACCCCGACACAGCTAATGCTAATAAGCTATGCTAACACTAAAACTCTGCGTACCTTTTAGCTCATCTTGATAATGACCTCCACGTGACAACAATCTCCCGTAATCTTCTTTAATTAGTTTTCAGTGCAGTTTTTTTTAGTTTTACTTATTTATATTTAATAAAGTTTTAGTTTAGTTTCAGTATTAGTTTTAGGTTTTTTTTTTAAGAAAAAATGTGTATTACTTGTGCGCAATATTAAAAAACCACTATGCGAGCGACCTCATCTTTTGGTGCTTTTCTATTGGCTGCTGCTAGATGACGTCACTCCTGTGTGACTTTCAAACGTCCTTATTCCGGTTAATATCAAAATAAATCTACTTAAAAAAAAAAAAAAAAAAAAAAAAAAAAAAAAAAAATCACATTTAAAATCATCCCCAATGGCTCATGCATTAAATTACCAAAGACGAAAACGGACATTTTTGATATATTTATAGGTGGTTTTGTAAAATGTAGTTTCAGTTAGTTTTCGTTTTTTAAGAGGTATTTTCGTTTTTATTTTTATTTTGTTAACGAATTGGTTTTTGGAATTTTTGCGTTAGTTTTAGTTAACTAAAATAACCTTGGTACTAAGAGATGACAAGACGGAAGCCGTCATCATTTCTGACGATGAAAAAAAAATAAATAATGGTAGCTGTCCTTGGGACCAACCAAATAATCGGAGCTGTCCATGGTACCAAGACAATAATTGGAGCTGTCCTTGGCACCAACTCAATAATCGGAGCTGTCCTTGGGACCTACGCAATAGTTGGAGTTGGCCTTTGGTACCAACTCAATAATCGGAGCTGTCCTTGGTTACCAACACATTAATCGGAGCTCCATCACATTTCACATCATACTTACAGAGAGAACTTTTATTTTCACCCTGTGAAAACTTGTGAGTAGCAGACGTCCAATCATCCTCTCCAAGGCAAAGGAATATATACGTCTTATTTCTAAAAGCACTCGGCATATGATTATATTTCTATTTGAGATCTGGCCTACAGCAAAACAACAATTAGCATTTCCCCCAGAATTCAAGGAGGGCGATAATGGCTGCACATTTAAAGGCTGCACTCCCGACTGTTATGTGCGCATTAGATTGCTCTTAAAGGCTCCTTAAGAAATGATCATTAGCAAGCCTTCACATGCAATTTGTAGCCATCGACAACAATTACGATCAGCGTGCATTCTGATTACTGGTTACATGCCTTTCACATTTCACATCGTCAAACCCGGTTGGAGGCAGGGTTTTTCCTGTGTACAAAATTAAGAGGCGGCCGCCTCCACCTAATTGAGCTCTGCAGGAGCGCATTTAACTGCTGTTACAGTGTTGCACCAATATGGAGGCGCTATATCAACAGCAATGCACCGGAAAGACCAGAAGCAACAACCAAATTATATTATTATTTTTTTTTCCCCTTTAATATTTAACGTACCGAAGAAGAAACAGATCATGGAGCACAGTATATACACAATAGACATAAAAGCACTGAACTATACCGGTATTTACAGTTTAGTAATTAACTAGTGGATGAATTTTTAATCGTAGTTAAAAAATGACAAAAAATTATGGCAACTTTGTATTCATATAAATTCTAATTTCTAGTCCCTGATCGTAAAATGGCTGCAGAAGGGTAGCCCATTATGGTATCTGTCACCGCCGCAAGTACCAATACCTTTAAATAAGACTGGTATTGATACCGATACCGATACCTGGTATTGGTAGTCACCCATCATAGTCAGGGTGATGCCACCTCTGCCTCAATTTGGGACAGGATTTTTTTTTTCCCCTTTTATTATGAAGTCACTTTTTTTCTTTTTTTTTTTCTTTTTTTTTTTCTTTTTTTTTTACAGAACCCCTAACGTGACATGGGGAAAAAAATGAAACCACTCATCCACTTTAGGGGCTCCGTACTTTTTCACCAATTGTCAATAGCGCGACTTTGTAGCCTGACTTAGCTTGATGTGTTAGCATGATCAGCAGATATCTTCCATATGAAACTCAGCCAATCATGCCTCTTTGTAGGCTTTTCTGAGTGGAATGGAAACAGGAAATGAACTCCAAGGCTCTCATCATCCTCTCACTTGTGTCAAAATGCTTTTGTCCATAAACATACTTGATGTGCAAATTAGAGAATGCAACCTTATCAAAAGGTTTTGGCCTGATTTGTATGTTAAACATCACACACTGTGTCAATTACCTTTTCCGATGTAATCACGTGGGACGTTAGCGGATAGCTTTGAGCAGCGCGATAACCTTTCGCCAGGACACACAAAGACGTCTCTCTCACTCTCTTATCAGCCACATAATTTGCACGTCCTCTCCGCCGTTTCTTCTTTTCATGTGCCTCAGGTACAAAACGAGACGGCCAATAAAGGAATTTCATGCTAATTCCGAGCAGTGTGCGTCTGGGTTATTTAGGGCCTGACGCCGAGGAGAACAAATGGAACAGGACAATGTGACCGTGTGCTTTCCAGACAACTCCAGCTGTGATAATGTCGCCTCAGTATAAAAGTAATCATTTGCTGGCATGGGAACATGAAGTGACGCAAAAAAAAGTACTTTTATGCAATATAGGTAATAAAGTGCGGTGTGGAAAAATGGAAGACATCTTAATATCAAAATTGTCAGTTTTAGATGCAGGGCCATGAGGTTTTGGGTGGCAAATACAGACTTGTTTCCAAGTTTGTTCACGTTGCTGGCTCAGACGTGTACGACGTTGTCTTCCACCTGCAATGAGCTCATCGGCTTCAAACACGGTACTGAAATCCCCTCGGTATTTGGACCATTGCTTCCACCATGGAACACAGCGTACAGATGAGCTAACGGCTGCAGCTAACAGCCAGCGGGCTAACACGGCCACGAGGGAAGACAGTTCTTCACCTCATTAAGCCCCGGCGCTTCCTAAATCCCGCCGATGCCTGCCCGGTGCCAGTTACCGGCTCGTTTGAGGAACTTCGGACCACCACAACCGTTCTCCTCGCCTTTCCCGAGCCAGGTTTAAGATGCAGCTTAAAAAGGAAGCTGCCTTGAGCTTCTCTTTCCAATTACAGAACAATTCACTCCAATTATATTATGATACAATGCACTCGACATACAATATGAGATCAATTGTGATATAGTAATTGACTCCAATTGTCATGTCTGGGGTCACGCCAGGCTTAAGTTTGAGTTCATGACCTGTTAAGTTGGGTTCATGACCGTGAGGTCGTGTCTGTTATGTACTGATGTAACTAGCATCTAGTTTCAACTGGTTTTAGGGTATGTGATGTTATCTGATGTCAAGGGCTATGTGATGTCAGGAAACTTTAATCCCTTTACCTGGTCAACAGCCAATCAGATAATTCCATGTCAGTCCTGTTACCCACATGTCTAGCCACAACCAATCAGATCGATTCCTTGCCTCCTGAGAAGTGTGTGTCTTTGTCGGATTATTACTTCTGTTACCACTGTCTCTGTGCAACTCTCTTTGTTTCTCGTCTAGTCAAGTTTGTTCCACGCCTCTCGATGTGAATAAATAGTTAAAATCTTATTTGTATCTGTGCTTTGGGATCCAACCTCCAACTCATGACACCAATAATGATTGCATTCATTTCCAATTATTCTCTGTCTCACATTTTTAAAGCAAGTCATCACATCGTACACAATTATGATCATTTGTATACTTTTTCACCATCGTAACAGCTACAAGGCTAACACTCATCTTTAGCTTCTTAGTTAGCATAGCATAGCGTTAGCATTGCTCAATCTAAATCACATTGTGCTTTTTGAGTGCATTTCATTAGCCCGTACTTGACGATTCCTGTGCAGCAAGCATTGCACATCAGAACAGACTGGCTCACTGGAGACGAGGGCTTGGCTGAGCAATTGTGCACGCCGCATTAGCATATCTGGCCGCCTGAGCACATGAAACGCAGGTGAAGCACGAGCGGGGCGGCATCTTATCACGTTTGTTTATAGCACAAAAGGCTAACGTGGAGTGTCTTTCGCTTCATTTCCTGCCGCCTACAAAAACGGGGGTCGCCGTTTGCTTTTTTTTTTTGTTATTGTTTTTCGCTCGACGGGATCCTCGTTTTAATTGCCTACTCGGGTCGGCGTCTGTGACCCGCAATCTGTGTTGTCAGCTGCTTGTAAAGTATTTTCCCTTTTGTAGAGCAACACAAGGACGCGATATTTACGTGGAGACAATGAACAAACAAGTGTGTTCATTTTGCTGGAACGGGAACACAAAGGCAACACGCAGGGTGGATGTTTTTCAAAGTCTTCTTCCATGTTTTTGTAGCTCATCTGAAGATTTAATATCATCATGTGGCAGCTTATGTATTACCTCATGTTTAGCATTTAAAAGCTGTCAAAACAGTCACTTGGTCTTGCAACTGTAGTGACTGAAGCGCAAATTTGAAACCAAGACCGCTGCCTATGTAAAGCATCAGCTTTTGAAGCGCTGCCCAATTCAGGGGGCTGATACAAAATGTTGACATTAAGGGCCCTAATTTCATGCCCGGCGTAAAGTGCAGTCTGACTGTGTGCATGGGTATTTATCGTATTTATCGACGGTTACAAATTTGCATGTGTGTCGTTGTGGGAGTGAAATCGAAGCAGTACTCCTCATTCCCTTTAAATTCACTGCAGGACTCGGACACGGACTTGCTGTCGTCCATTCAGAAGTTGTCCGCTGCAAAGTTGGAACTTGGAGACCGCCTTACACCCCGCATAATCCGTCTGCATGCATCTGGGTGAAATCTACCAAAATAGCATTACAACAACTGCGCTAGGGCTGAACGATTATGGAAAATAATCTAATTGCGATTTGTTTCCCCATACGATTATTTTTTTCAAGGTCCTTTTCATTGATTTTTTTTTTTTTTACCCAACAAAAAGGTCATTATAATAAATAATATGAGGTCTATTATAGATTACAGGATTTTAAGATAATGGCAAATGAAGCCTTAATATCACAGTTTTTCAACTACAATTACAGTTACAATTTACCACTTCAACATGTCCTTTTCATTTTGCATGAAACATGACATGTAAACACTGCACTTTTTAAACATTGCATTTATCATTAAATAAATTCAACATACATATTTAAAAACACAAAATTTGGCAATCTCCAGTCATTAATCTCACATATGCTAAAGTGTAGGCAAAGTAAAATTATACATGCTTATATGATGGAACTGATTTTCTGATTTGATTAAAAAAAAAAACACGAGCATTCTGTAGCAATCCTTGTGGGTGGGTTGTGGGTTGGGTAGTTTCCCATGGTCTGGACGGTCCATGAAGGCAACTTTTGTTTTGGTCCTAATTTTCATTCATCCATCCATCCATCCATTTTCTTGACCGCTTATTCCTCACAAGGGTCGCGGGGGCTGCTGGCGCCTATCTCAGCTGGCTCTGGGCAGTAGGCGGGGGACACCCTGAACTGGCTGCCAGCCAATCACAGGGCACACAGAGACGAACAACCATCCATGCTTAATTTTCATTCATACAGACCTATTTAGCCTCAAAATATAGGACAACTCAAATTTATGAAGTCATAACTCACAACGGTGAAGTGTTGTTTTAAAACCAAGATCAAGCAGATTAAACATGTTACTCGTCTCAATGTCTCATGAGACAAAAAAAAAACTCACCAAAATTACATGCAGCTTTAGTTACATTGGTGACGTTCCTGCTCCCCCCACCCTTTACCTCCTTCCGCTCCGTTTCAATGAGCATTTAAATCGCAGCTTTTCACGATTCCGTAATCGCATGTTGTCAAACCGCAATTTAATTGCAAACGCAATTAAATCGTTCAGCCCTAAGCTGCGCCACAACTTAGTCCTGCTTTCACCTGGTCTAAAATCTAGTCACATCAGGGGCGTGTTGTAGAAAAATGCCCTCAGTCCACCAGAACACCTAGCGACAAATTCTGGCAAATTCTCAAACACGGTAAACTAGATTTTTCCCAGCCCGTAAATGAAGACGCGCCAGTTTATACGGCGAGCGCACATGCGGCCGTCTCTGAAAATAAGGCCCCATGACTGACGCAAAGAGAAGAAACCGCTTGTTATATGCAGCGTGAACCGTGTCCGCGTATTGGGCCAACAATGTGATTAGCATTTTAGTGATTTGAGTCGGCGGCTTATTGCATTTCATTTCACAGACTCCAAAAGTAACTCGGCTGCATTCTGATGGTCCGAGGTTATTGTGTCGTCCGTGCGAGGCCCCTTATTATTATTATTATTATTTTTTAAATTCCATTTCCATTCATCCCGTGTTCCCCGTCTGCATTTCTCTCATCTCCTGGCTCGTCAACGCGCAAATAACATTTAATAGCGCGGACATTGTGCTCCGTCACGCAGGCCAACTGCATTAATTTCAGCTCATTTGCGGCCCCTTCTCCTACAAAATAAACCGCCGGCGTTGTTCGTACTGATTGCCTCCAAACGAGGAGGCGATGCGTGTCACGGCCGAGTCCGTCTCCACTCCAATGATATGAAAGAAATGTCAATGCATGTTTATGAGGAGTGTTAGAAAGATTCAAGGACTGGCGTCGCAAAAGATATGTTTGAAACCCAAACTACGAGTTGTCACACCAAAAAAAAATAAAAATAAATCCTGCGGCGTTGTATTCATTCAGCACAACACACGGCTGCTTCGCAATGCCCTGAGTATGTTAAATTAAGTGGTGCTTAATCATGTTACATTGATTTGTTCTTCGTGCCATCAGTTTTTAATCACATTAAATAATCAATAAGATACCTGAAATCCAAAAATGTAACACAGTCCAAGACAAACCAATTGCATTTTTATTTTCTTTTTTTTTTTTCCAATGAAGATACTTTGCGGACACCCTGCATAAACAACAACATACATCACAATAGCGCGTTGGCAGGAAGATACATCGTGATCATCATCGACGCTATTTAGTATTTACGTCCCAATCTGCTCTTTATCAGTGTCACATTTCTTTTTAAACCCGTTTTAAAATGATCGATGGTGTTCAAAACAAAAGGGCTGCAAATGAAGTCCGAGCGCGTTACGATGATTTATCACCGTGTGCCGCCTCATTTATTCAACGCGGGGAGTAGCTTAGTGTGCTAATGCTAGTTTGAGCTCAACACAAAATGTGTTTTTTGTAGATTTTGTCGGTGTTAAAGCAGTATAGCTGTGAGATACACAACAACAACAAAATGACTTTTGATCTGAAATTTATTGTTTAACACCATAACGATTGATAGCCGCTAAGTAACGTTAGCATAGCAGTCACAAGCTATTTTTTTTCCATCTGATTTCACATACAATACCTGTTTGTACATTGCATCAATTCACCCACTTGAGCAATTTTTTTGTCCAACTTTCAACTTTTCGTGAAAAAAACAATTTTGTTTGATGTTCCCTTGATATTTTTGTGCAACCACCCTAAAATAATACAAGGTGGTGCCAAAGGAATTTATGAAAGTAGTAATGCTGGACTGATCATTCACAACCAAAACGAATATCTTTATACTGTATGCATGTGATTTACGGAGAGTATGCCACATGCTAAGTTTACCGGCTGATAATGCAATATACACACATACACTCCTGGCAACTGTTCGTGTATTTTAGGCTCAAAGTTTGTGGTATATTAACGGATTTAACTATTAATATGATCTGACATTTATAAAACATTTTAAGGGCATGGGGGCATCAATGATTCACAAAATCTGTGCTATTCGCAGCGAATAGCAACTAGCATTCACAATTTCAACACTCTTGCAAGTACTGTTGAGTTAATTATCCAAATGAATGTGTTATTATGTCTTTTGATGTTAAATGACATATTTACAAAAGCCGGAGTGGTCCGGGGTCGTGTTCACCGCAGACGAAGCAATTAGCTTTGATAGCTAACGCCTTTTGAAGCTCCGCATGAAGCCAATGGCGGCATTCATTAACGTGTGAAGGATCTCAGTGTGGCGTGACCGCTCCATTAGCATCAAACATTAGCATCAAAACATTAGCTTACGGAACAAAGCCGTGGGTGTTTAGTCACTTCGTATTCGGATGCAATTTGCCTGTGGCGGGTTAATCGGCAGAGGTTCCCCTGCTAAGTACCAGCAGACCTATTTCATTGTACTTTTTTTTTTTTCCCCCTCTGAAGAAAGCACCAGTTTCTGGCATACATAAAAAAAAAAAAAATCTCCATAAGGTGTGTTTTGACAGCTGTAACCATTAGCTAATTCAACATTTTTTTTGTTAATGTTAGCAAAGCGAAAAGGGCACATTTTAATACAATACAAGTCAAGCTAACGCTAGCTCTTAAACATGTAGCAACTTTTTTCCCCCCTCAGTGAAACAAGCAAAAAATTGTTAAAACGGAGAAACTATTTGAGCAGATTTATTTCTCCAAGTTATCAGAACACATCGCATATAATTGGCAACTCATTTTACTTCTGCACCTTTCAGTTTGTAATTTAACATTTTTTCATCACTTCTGCTTTTCCCTCTTTCACACAAGTGTCTGTACTTCTCATTGACTCATTGGCCGTCAAGCCACTTGCGGAATAACGAGCGATGACATGACGTCTAATGCTCCACGACCATGTGCCCACGCTAATGTTACCTCAGTCACAGGCCCTTGACAGCTGCCATTTTACATACAACATATTAAATCCATACACTTCTAATGTACCATATTTACATACTGAATTTTAAATGTATTGCGATTAGGCTATATAGTGCTTCATCTCCACCATAGCATACTTGAGTCATATTTGATGTTCTATACAACTTGACATCATCGCTATACAACCCCAATGTAACAGATTTAGATATAATGCCCATAGACCTCCAATGTTGCCCATTTAAACATTGTTTAATGCTGTATTTATTTCTCTTTGTCAATCTGCAGTCTGTTTTCATTACTGTTTGGCTCAGCTGATTTTAAAGCCCCCAATCCCACTTCCCCGTCTCCCAAACCTCCGCCGACTCCCCAAACAGCCCGAGGGCTCGACCGTACCTTGAACCTCTCGCACCTCAAGCCACAATCATAGCGCTAGACTGTTACTAAACGCTATCCAAGTCAACAGTCACTTCCAGTTTTCCCACCGCGATCCGCCCGCAGCCGACCGTCAACACGCGCTACGAGCCCCCAGAGGGGTTCGTGTCCAGATAAGCCACGGTTTGCCGAACGTGTGCAAACGCGGCATCGATGCTCCTCAACCCCAAAGGGCCAGTTGGGAAGCAGGTGTACAGATCTCGCATGGGGGAGGAAGCGAAACAACATGCAGAGGCAAACGAAAACAACAAAAAAGTGAGCAGGCAAGGTGTGAAGGTAGCCAGGAAGAAAATATAAGAGATGAGTCATAGATTATGTAAAGCAGGGCTTCTTAAACTGTCTAAGAATGCTACTACATCCTCGGGGAAAAAAAATAAAAACTCATTTTGTTCTTGAAAATATGAATTTCATTGCTGTTGTAATACAACTTTATAATACACCAAAGCTAAAGTAGGGAGAAATCATTTCTTCTTTTTCTTTAGTGGGGGTCAGTCCCCATTCATAGTTGCACAGTCCTTAAACTGACAATACTCTTTGCAAATTATTTTGCAAAACCTCAACCTGAGTTGCTAAAGCATACGAGAGTGCACTGAAGTGTGGTGTGGTGTTTGATGGAGGTTAGACAGCACCAGACCTCGTCTGTGGCAGATGCTCGGGCGTGTCGAGGCCCGGCGACAGCTTGACTTTAAAAGCCGGAGGCCTCAGTGGAGTACACGTAATACGTAATAAGACGGGTGATTGCGTTTGGGCCGGCGGGGGCAGCAAACGTCTAATGAGGCATCGCGTTTCCACGCTCGCATGTACTGTAAATACCTCACAGGGCGGCCACACAATCGCTGCACATCCGCAGGTTAATGATCGCGCCACAAGACCTGCTCTCTCCAATAAATAACATCACGGTTCAAAATGACATATATGTATGTATATATATATATATATATTTAAAAAAAACAAAAAAAACAGGCAAGTGTCTATGATTTTAACTTAGGTGGATGGATTATTGTGTTGCCAGTGTAGTGAGTAATGGTCAGTTCAAACTACTCCATGGACAAAAGATTGAACTGCACCTCTTTGAAGTTGTAGGAGGAAGTATGTTGAACGCTGCTGACCCCATCCAAATGGTTCTTAGACCTCTTGGAAGTGCTTTCCATCATAACTGAGTCTTTTTTTTTTTTTGGGCCAGGATAAATAACTCCATCAAAGTAGTTTCTATGGTCCAAACCAGTACAAATGGACTGACTGACAAAGGCCTGATACACACATAAGGAGTTTTTAAATGGTAAATGATTGTGTTACTGTCTGTAACATCATCTGCAACTTACAGATGATGTGTTTCTTCCACTACCGATCTTGAAACAAAGTCCTCTGAGACAGAAATCTTGCCTAATCACACGTGAGACGGGAGCGTTGTAAATTGGCGATGTCACCAAATAAAGATTTGCTTTGGAAAATGCTACTTAGCGTCTGGGGAACCCACTTATATACAAAAACCACAACAATGGGTGGGACATATGTTGTTTTGTTTGCTGTCTAATCATTTTTGGTCTCTCAGGGCAATTTTTTTTTTTATTGATTAATGTACATTCTAGCGGCACAGTGGTAACGGGTTAGCATGTCCGCCTCCCAGTTCTGAGAACTCGGGTTCGAGTCCAGGCTCCGTCCGGCCTTCCTGGGTGGAGTTTGCATGTTCTCCCGGTGCCTGCGTGGGTCTTCTCCGGGTACTCTGGTCTCCTCCCACATTCCAAAGACATGCATGGCAGGTTAATTGGGCGCTCCGAATTGTCCCTAGGTGCGCTTGTGAGTGTGGATGGTTGTTCATCTCTGTGCCCTGCGATTGGTTTGGTTGGCAAAACAGTCCAGGGTGTGCCCCGCCTACTGCCCAGACCCAGCTGAGATAGGCCTCCCCCCCGACCCTTGTGTGGAATAGCGGTCAAGAAGATGGATGGATAGATGGATGGATGGATGGATGGGTGTACATTCTATTTCGGTCACATTTCAAATTACTTAAGATTATTCTTTCTCTGTTCCCACATTTTTTTGTTGGGAATACTGAGCACATTTCAACGTTTGAGTTTGTTGGCTTTGACCTGTTTTGGACAGTGTTATCAGGATAAATCCACGCTTATGTACCCTGGCTAATTAGAACACAGAGGTTCCAATCAGTAAGTTCAACACTGCAGACGCCATCAAGTGGTTTTAGGGTCTCTTGAAAACTACTTTCTATCACGGCAAGGTCTTTTTTTTTTTTTTTTTTTTTTTTAACTGAAAAATTACAGCAGGATGAAATTTGACTGTAGTTCCTAAGGATGGCATGATTCATGTTTTTGTTGACTCTTTTAATAAAGATTTAGTTGCCTTTGTCATCTTTCACCCATGGTTTTCTGTGTTGAGGTTTTTTTATCAATACGGTGTGCGATTATTTTGGGACTTCCAAATCAATTTTTTAAAATGCTACCAGGAAAATCCTTGCACTTCTGACGGGTGGCTTTGTTTTCCATGGTTACGTAGGCACTCCTGAAAACACGGAGGACCTCCTTTGAAGGCTTCATTGCCAAGGTTGAATTTATGTCAGCGTCTTCTTCTTCTTCCAATCTTTTACGTCTTCATCAATCCGTGTTCATGATGACAAGGTCCTGTTTGACTTGTGTGGTGTGATGTTGACTTCTCCGGGCAATCCATCATGCGACAGCGAACGTCCCCGTGATTCACGTCCGCTCCTCTGGTGGTTCCTCCTGGCCGACTGCCTCTTCTCACTTAAATAGCTGTATTTGGGGCTTGGAAATGCATGCAGCCTTTAATGCACTAATAAGCAGTGGTACAAATACAAGTACAAATACACCATTCCTGTGCCCAAGTAGATTTTCTCAGGTATTTGGTTTTGGCTTATCTTTCTGACAACTTTTTAACAACTGTCTACATTTGAAAATATATATTTGTAGTCTTTGTTTTCAACTTCTGGAAATGACGACACAAAAGAATACACCAGTTGTGAATTTTGCCATTCTAGAAAACAACAACTTGTGCAAAATTAATTGAAACTTTGAACTTTGCACAAAAGTATTGAGACAGGAAGTGGAAATCCAAGGTCTATGATGTGACTCCCATGATTCACGCCCCTTCCTCTGGCCTCCTGGCTCCTCAGCATCCGCTTCAGGAGCTCGCCCCTGCGTTTGTAATGTGTTTGAAAACATTAGCGGGGGCAAGGCTGGCTTGAAGCTGTTAACACACCACCGCTGTGTTTGAGCTCGCCTTCTTAAGTTCTTGCTGTCATTTATCGGGAGCTCGGCATGTCTGCGCACACTTCAAGGCGCCGCTGAGCTGGACCGGCTTCAAAGCTGCCCGATAAAATGCGCAGGTTGGCTATAGGGAGAGTCCAGGTGGACGATTTAAGTGTACACCCACATAGCAGATAGACACCACTTTTGGCCATGGTACTTCTCACTGACTCATTACGTTTGGGTCTTTAGCGCCAGTGTGTTGAAATTTCTCTGTGATTAGCCCCAAGGGACAGATAGAACTTTAGCTATCTCGTTGATTGAATAACTTCAAAACTAAACAACTAACCAACCAACCAAATGCATCTAACTAACCGGCTGATGAAATTACTACTACTACTACTACTACTACTACTACTACTACTACTACTACTACTACTACTACTACCACTTGACTTACTAATCAGCTCGTGAACCAACCGTAACTATCCAAGCGCCCTATTTTCGTAGACAGGCGCAAAAACCGGTGCATCTTCATTTTTGTGCCGGTGCAAGTCTAGTTTACCATATTTGGGAATTTAGCTGACCGTGCTACTCCTCGCTGGGTGTCCGGCGGAACGTGTCACACACAAACACACAATAGGGGCTTGAAAGCGGTCTCCAAGTGCCTAATTCACAGCAGCCAACTTTCGATCCTCCGCAAGTAGGAGATCTTCTTGCAGTTCCTTATAAACTTACTTTGTATGCGCCGATCTCCTGCACGGTTCCACCATGTAGTCTACGCGCCCAACCTGCACTAAGTTTTACACGAATCAGCTGAGCTGCCTCGATTGGCCGGCTGTGTTCAGTCCCACAATAGTGCAATGCCCATTTCCACTACACCATCCACATAAATGTCCAAAGAAGCAATTTTCGCATGATTGATTTTTGTAATATGCAATTTTCAGCTTTTGTGCATGCATATGAGATTAGAACGTATCCCATGCAGTTTATGACAAGGCCCCTGGTCGGGATGGTCCTGGTATAGAATATTAGAGGTCTGTAGGTGAAAAAAGTAGGGGGCAGGGTGGATGGTCATTGTCTCAGTTCTTCTGCAGCAGGAATCGATAACGCCACCCATGCGCACATTTAGACCGGACTTTGCGCTAGACTTGTGCTGCACACGAATACAGGGCCCTAACTAGAAATTTGAAGCAATAACTAGTGTTGTTCCGATACCGTTTTTTGGCTCCCGATACCGATACCGATACCCAGCTTTGCAGTATCGACCGATACCATACCGATAAAGTTTTTTCTTTCCTCAACATGAAAAAAGCTGTCCTGCCATTGGTTCAGAGCATTCAAGGACCAATAGGATATATTAGATCGGCATGCAGTGAGCATGTCACATACCAGTGAATGTCGTGCATGAGCAAGACACAAGATGCTGCATCCAAAATCCTATATTAGCGTTGGAATTAATGGTATTGGCATGTTACTTGTGAGTAGTCACCGATACCGATACCACTGTTTTAATGCAGTATCGGCACCTCTGCCGATACCAGTATCGGAACAACACTAATAACAACTAACTAACCAACCAGTTACTTGAATAACTATGTACATAATTAGCTAACTGCTAACCAGCTGCTACTTTTTCAGAAAGTGTTTCTCCAATTCTTGCTTTATTTCGAGTGAGAAGGACAAATTTTTCAATTGACAATAAAGGATATATAAAACATACTTGTAGGGGTACAAACGATGGCAATAGACGCTACTAATCATAAAAATATACTGTATACAGAATAATTTGTTTAAATGTACGTTCTCTTTTAAATGTGTGTACTGTTCAGAGTGTGGGCATCCGTTTCTATTCACTCGCTGTCAATGTATTTCTAAGACGGCTTTGCGATACAAATACATAATTCTTTGAATAAAATGTCTCACTGTTCCGCCGCCCATATATAATATTGACAGCCGGGAAGCTTGGTATTGCCTTTATTGCATCGTTGTTTCATCATTCCATTCCAGAAAGATTGTGGTCAGGCACGACGACGTAACGGCGAATGTCGGTCATTTGTCTGCGGAGGGGTACACGCAAGCGTCTTCATTTAAACTTGTGAAAACGCACTTGGCGTGCTGAACCTTTCATTTTCATTTTATTCACAAGATCATTTCACACATTCTTCACCAGCCCTCAGCGTGGAAATCAGATTACTGCAACCGTGCGACATACATGATTAAAACGTGGCATTGAATTCTATATCAAGTATTGGATTTCGGCGCAAATAGGCGGCTGGAATGTCAATGCGATTAGCTTCCTGGGGGCAGACGGCTACGTGCAGGATTACTTAACCCACTGAATACAAATTAAAACTACATACTCAAATTAATAAACAGTTTTTATCACTTTATATTTTGCTCAACACAATCTATTTGTGTCATGCAGATTTATTTTCTTCTTAAAGGTGGATCAAGTCCATAAAGAGAGTTGAAAGAGGGTTTACGAACCGTCTTTAACGTCTTTATTTGCCCCATGAATGCTTCCGATGAATGCAGTCGCTCACACACTTTGGGAGATGCTTTTTTTTTTCTCCCTTTCCAAATCCTTTTCCGCCTCCATTAGTCGCGCTGTGTGTGAAAGGAGCAGAGAGGCTCATGGGAGGAGGGAGACGCTCCCCCAAAACAAGCAGAGCGGCGAGCCTCGCCATACCAAGCACTCCGAGTCGCTAATGAAGTCGTCGCATCCAGGGATGGGTGTTTATTTCACCGAAAGCCGCAATGTCGCAGGTGTTATGCTTGGCGGCGCGTGTTGTTTGTCTGAGTGGTGGCTCCTAGCACCTCCTCCACAAAACTTGCTGCTGCCTCCTCCAAGGAGGGGGTGGATTTTTTTTCATGATTCATAATAGGATCGTGATTAAAACTTAATGCACAACATTTGGTGATCTGGTGAATATTTTGGAACATTTTTCTTATTTCAGATTATTATTATTTTTTTTTAAATAATTTGCTGATCTGATTCAAATTAGGATTATTTGGCCTTGGCGGAAGTAGGTGCCATCTATATGCTGTCTTGAAGTGAGTCAAATAATAATGGAATAGGAGTGAATCGTATCATATTAAGTAGTGTGAATCATATCAGAATCAGAGTGAATTTAATAGAATTTCAATTAGATGTATTATAATTGGAGTGAGTGGGACCATACAGTATTTGAGTAAATAATGCATATCTTGCCATACGTCAAGTGAATCAAAACATAATTGGACTCAATCAAATTGTACTATAATTAAATTTAACTGTAAAGAATTGAATAAGCGAAGTGCGCATCTCGAATTCAAGGTGCATTATGGGTAGCGGTGTGGTGCATTGTGGCTAGGCGAAACTACCAAACGGTCATTGAAAATGAATTGGATCCAATGGAATCGGCTCTGATAGAAACGTTTCAACCGCTGGAAAGTTGCTGTTTTTATTAACATGCATAGCATGTGGTTTACTGACACCGGGGAAGTTGACTTGCAAGCTTTCAAGTGTACAGTTACGCAAAGATTGTCACCACTCTAATCTCCATTCAAATTGATAGGGTAGTTGGTAGCCTCGTTTTTTCCCTCGCGCATGCGCAAACTTAATGCGCACTTCGCATGCACACTGTATAATTGGACTGAATCAGATCGTACTATAATTAAAGTAAATTGGATCGGAATTCAAGTGAATTGGCTCACATTGTAATTAGTCAATTATATCTTGATGTAATTAGAAATAATCACAATTTGCGTAAAGCATACCGTAATTTGAGTGAATTCTGTCTTGTCATAATTAGAGTGAATTGCATCTTGTCATGAGAATGAGCCATGTTTCACCATATTTAGACTGAAACATATCACAAATGGTGCAAATTTTAAGGAATTGGGTATATCCTATTGTGAAATATATCTTGTTATAAATAATTGGCGCAAATCGGATCATATAATTGTTTCGAAACCTGTCAGAATTGAAGTAAAACATTGTAATTGGAATGACTAGGATCATACAATCTTTCGAGTGAATTAGCAAACTTCCTGATTACCTACGTTGGCCTCCATCTATCCCTGGACCAGCGTTGTCAGGTGGGAAATATAGGATAATCGTACCATAGATTCAAAATTATAGTATTTTGATGGAAATTTTCGTACACCCATCATAACCAAAATACACTGATTTGCGACAGTCAAATGTAGTCGTTCTTGTTAAAAGCGTTCACCGCTCACAGGCACTAAAGGCTTCGTTGCGGGTTAACGTCACTGAGCTGTATATATTACTGGATAGGTGGTTTGAGTTTTGCTCGATTTCCTGTTTGGGAGCGTCTCCTGGGGGCGGGCACTTACCATTCAGCCAATCAATGCATGGGCATCTCTCGTTACTCATGCTCAGTGAGTCACTCACTGAGCGAGATTTGGTTGTACCACTACACTGTAAGTAACATTTGCATACTCAATGACATCAAAACAACAAAGCTAATTTCCCTGAAACTATGAAGCAGTTGACCTCGCAAAACAGAAGGTCAAGGTAGCACCGTATATTGAATTTCCTCTCGTTGCCGAGCCGCACTTTTCTCTGCCCAAGTCCAATCAGCGATATTTGGAGTAGTTTCAGCAGGTCAAAGTTGATAGTGAAGCGCCGCTCGGGACTGAATGGGCCTCTTGTGCACGACGCCTCACATCAGCCTTGGCGCGAACAAACGCAGCTGTCTAGAAATGGCAGCTGGCCAGGCGTGGGTTGCTCTTGTATATTCATCTGGAGCTGTCTGCACAGTTTGCTGGAGGAGCGTTTGCTTAGCCCAGTGAAAAAAAGGTGCATGCGAGCGAGGCCACACTTTTCGAGTTGCTATGTGTGAAGCATCGCCGCAGCCGCCGCTTGCGGGAATTAGCCAGCCAGCCAGCTCATAAAACTTGCGTGTTTGTTTGTGGATTCGCCAAATAAGCTCACCTCGGAGACGAGGGGCGTAAGCGCCCGCCGCTATTAGCTTTGAGTAACGCCGGCGCAACGTTTCAATATGCCAGCCAAACGTTTGCAGTGGAGTCAAGGGAGGCGGATTGTCGTCATGTTGTGATCACAACAGGAAATGATCTTCTCTGCTTCTCCATGGAGAAATCTCACAAAACGCTAATAAACATTTGTTTTGCACCACCGTTACACGTGAACTGCATCTTAATGCCTCGCAAATGCACGCTGCCCCCAAAAAAGTGTTCATACCTTGATGTAAAAGTTTAACCTGTTTGTAAAATATATATATATTTTTCTGTATCATATAAAAACATAATAAACGAGCACGTAAAGAAATGAACCGGTTTTATAAAGTGTAATTGCTGTTGTAAGTACGTGCTATTCAATCAATGGTTGAAATTCACGATTGTGGCTCGCCTTTCCCACATGCAAGGACATAATGGACTTTCTTACATTTTCGAACAAAAGGCACAGTACAGCAATAAAGTCAGATTTAAAGTGTATTTTTTTCGGCAATATACCAACATATTTTTTTCCCTGTTAAAGGCATTTCATTTTTTCATAAAGAATATTGGATTATTACGATAAAAAAAAAAAGCTGCATTTTTTAAAATGACTTTCTTGCTTCGTTAATCTTTGACTTGATCTGTTTCCCGATAAAATATGTCATTGCCCTTGTAAAGGTTACAATTTTGGGTGCTTGGAAAGATTTTCTGCCCAGTTCTTAACCTCCTCATGCTCAACTAATTTGATATTCCTTGAGACATTGGTTTACTTTGTTCTCCGACAGAAAACAAACATGGACAGCAGAAGCCGAGTCACGTCCTCCCCGGAGACTTCCTGTCTCGGAATAATGCAGCTGACTCATGAGACCTCCACCAGGGAGCCACATAAATAAACATAATTAGCCCCAAGCAAACAAAGAGGGATGGGTTTCCTCCGTCTTACCTTAGCTAGCGTGCCCTCGTTCCTCGCAGCTGCGCTTCCTGTCACACGTCCCGCATGTCAACAACGTCAGCGTACCAGACGTTGGGGCACAAGGAGGGAAGGAAGTTTGACTTCAAGGCTTGGATAGTGGAGTAAAGATGTCCTTGTGTCGAATAGCGTGGTGTGGGTTTCCACAATAATGCTCAAGTTTGATGGACACGCAACTTGGCTATATCGCCTATCAATTGATGGTTCCATTGCTGACTGATGAAGATCCCAGCCAGGCATTGTCAAGTTCTTTTCTTCCAATAAAGATGGAACAAAAACCCTTGCGTCCATTGGAGTAAAGTGGGTTACTTGTCCAAGAAACTCAAGTCCATGTTCTAAATCTACCGATTTTGGTTATTTAGTCATCATTTTTTCAACTGGTCTTCAAACATCTCCTCAGGTCATGCCAAAGTGATTGGATGACGGCTACCGGTCGGAGATTGATTGATTGATTGATTGTCTTCATTCCAGCCGGGTTGCTTTGGAAAGGAATCCTCAAGTTGAGCTGGGATAGGGTGGTTCTATTTAGTGCATCTGGGCCGAAATGCCCCTCCCCAAACACACACATCTTGCCGATACCCAGCGACGACACTTACACGCACAAGTATTGTAGTTGTTTGTTGCGTCTTCTATTCATGAGGCTTTTAGCTGAGGGTTTTGTTTTTTTCCCCAAACCCATACTACCTTATAGGAGCATATTTTGTCCATACTTACTAATGTTTTTCTTTTCATTCTAAGGCTTGCCTTTCTGTCTCCATCTGTTGGTCATTGTTTTTATTTGTCTCTTGAAGGGGTTATATTTGGTTGATTTTTTTTGTTTTTGTTTTTGTTTTTCTATTTGAATTGGTTGTAGTTCGTCCTCTTGCTACCAAATTTTATCCACGTGTACCTGAAAGTGAAATGTGATGGTTTGGCAGATGGACAGCTTGATGAATACTTTTAACATAAACACAAAATGAGCACATTTGAAGCAAGCATCCTCGAGAGATGGATGATGTCGAAAGGTGAAACCGATTTTTCATTCACTATTAATTGTAAGTTTGATCATTTCATTGTCATGAAAAATGAAGCTCTACGATCTTAATATCAATTCTGATGGTGACTGGCTAATGCTAGTTAGCGCTATCCAGGAGCAGGACAAAGCAAATCAAATTGAGACACGCTCAAGAAGAGCCGATTACGTTTGACACGTGCTTTCAAGACTGAAGCGATTCATTTCCAAGTCAACACGGCAAGCAGACAATTAAGCATCAATTAAGTGCTCGGCTGCTCACCGGTGACACAAACAATCACCGCGGCAAGACGTTGATCAAGTGAGACGCGCGTGCAAGTGTTTTGCCATCACAACAATCGCGCATAATAACGACGTGCCAACAAAGTGATTTCATCTGATGCAAATGAATCTGATGAATCATCGCACAACCCAAACGCAGGCTCAGTTGAAACCTAAACTTTCAAACCCTAAATCTGCCTTCAAACTAAGCCATGCGCGTTGTCAGATATGCTGCTATTACTGCCAGCTTTTTTGCCATTCAAAAGGCACACGTACAGAAACAACCTCTCGGATTTAACACAACTTGCGCGAAAAAAGCTGTCGGCTTTCCAGTTTTTACAGACCTTTATTTGCTTACAAAGACGAGCTGCTGGAAACCCCAACCGTTGTTTGAAAACCTAACTGTCTTGAAACCCAACCCCCTGTCGGCGCACGTATTCCCCACGTGGAAATGATCCAATTCCAGGACTGTTTCCATGGTTACTGCAATCTTTGTTGACGATTCCCGCACAAGAGGAATATTGTGAGTTGGCGCCAAGATGTAAAGACGTCAGCGGCCGACGGCCGAGCCGAGCCAGCTGAGTTCTGGCGAGTGGCCCGCTTGCCATCCATCCATCATCGGCCGTCGTGTACCTGTTGTGCGTTTGATTGTCAGCCCGATCGTGTCCCGGGTTGGTCATTGACAGGGTTGGCGCGTGCCAGGTGTGCTCGTTTGTTTGGGGGAATAAAATTGGGAATGAAGAAGATAATGAGGCCTTTGGGGAGACGCTGATGAGATCCGAAGACTTTGATGGGCCGTCGTCGTCACGTCACATACAAACAAATGTTTTTCTTCAGCTGGGATGTCCAAACTACTGCCCAGGGACATGTTGTTGTTTGTTTCCACATTTCCATAACAACAAGTTGAGAAAAACTACGGGAAAGACTTCAAATCATCTGGTTGCCAATTTTGTAATCGTGGAGTGTAATAATGGAAATCGTAACTGAATTTTTCGTTTAATTGCACAATCTTACTAATAAGTGTCACTGCGGGAGCCTTGTGGCATTATGTCTCCTCAAGATTGAAAGTAGTGAGCTGGGAGCCCATTTTGTTCGAAATAGACCAGTGCAACACTTTGGTGCAGAAAAAAAAGGTAACTGCGTGCAGATGCACTTCACGCTTCTTAAACTAAACTATGTTTAGTTCATTTTCTTTTTATTTCATCACTCATAGCTCCAAGGCCTTTGAAAACGAATTTGGAAAGATGACGCAACCACAGTGTCTTTGTCAAGTATTTTAAAAGGTGGACGTGAGCGCAGACTTTGATGTGGACGCCTGCCAACACAAGCGATTGAACATGATTTTGGGGCACCGATGCGCTGATGTTGGGACGTAAGAAAAATCGCGATATTACAGTGTGTAATTCTTGTATCGATTCAATATGCGGCCGAATCGATATTTAAACATAAATTTTTTATGGGAATATTAACGGAACATTAACATGAAACAGATTGCAAACTGTTCAATACAATGTTGAAGTTTCAGTTAAATAAATTATCATACAAATCTTACAGCATACATGTACAAGTTAATTGATTAGTATTTTCTAAATTTGAGTTTATTAAAAAAAAAAATGTAATAATCGACTTAGATTCGTATCGGGATTAATCGGTATCAAATTGTGACCTATGAATTGTGACACGGATCGAATTGCCAGATAATAGACAACCCCGAGACGTGACGGTACAATATGTGATAGCAACTTGAATGATGCGGGTTGAAAAAAAAAGTCGTAATTTTGCCAATCCGTCAAGCCAGCCAGTAATATTTACATGAGGTTAGCTAATAAAAAACGCCTTCTCCAGTGTGCGACAGAGTTTTTTTATGGCCAAATGTGGCATTGGAATCTCAGCGATGTGGTTGGCAACCTTTGAAGCTTTGACGCACTTCAGTGGGCCGAGCGGAAAATGACTCACTGATCAACTTTAATTCGCTTCGCAGTTAAATAAAGAAACCTCATAAAAATGTCAAATCGATATCAATTGTGTTGCAGACACACACGCACACAAAACCTTTTCCTTGTGAGCTGTGACCTGAAAAACATTTAAGCAACTGATAAAAGGTGGAAAATAATCCGGAAATAAATAACATGATAGTGACAAGTCCCTCCCACAAAAAAAAAAAAAAAAAAGTTTCTCAGCAGTAAACAAACCAAGTTTGGAGGAGGCAAAGTTTTCGTCTAATGACTGCCGCTGCTCGCTTGTATTTGAAAGTGTCTGTGTGTGTCTTTGATGTGTTTATTTGCACATCATCGTCATGAACATTTATAAGATGCGCCGCCACAGACGCACGCACGTATGTTGGCCTCCGACCTCAAATAAACACACACACAAAAAAAAGCGCCCTTTCCCTTGACCTGGTATCCAAAATGTTGTGACTCTGAGAGGTTTAAACTACATCCAGTTGCAGATGCCACCTGCACACGTCTGTGGCGCCAGCATCAAATTGAGCATTAGTATTAGATCAAAGTAAGGGTGATCCATATATTGTCTACGATATTACCGGTGTAATTTTTTGAGTGCTAAAAATTTGAAATATCGCGAAATTGACGTGATGACGTAATGCGTAATTTTTTAATCTTTGAAATATCGTGATATAATTTTTTAGGCCATATCGCCCACCCCTCGTTCAAGGTATTGGTACTCACAAGGGTTACGATACCAGCATCGGCCTCCCTCTGGTTTTACGATCAGGAAATTTAAATCAGTTATTAGAAAATTAAACAAAAAAAAGTTATTTACATGAAAGTTTAAGGGAAAATCTAGTGTTGTAATGATCAAATATTTTTACAATCTGTCAACCGATTAATTGAACAAAATTTTATTTTGCATTGAAGTGGTTTTACATAAGGATTTTTTCTGAGTGCTATTTATTGACCAATGTCTATTGTTTATTTCCTGTCGTTTAGTGATTAAAAAAGGAGGATTGATATAAAACTATTACTCAATTAGGGACAGATTAGCCGATTATCGGTGCCGATATTTGGCATTTTGGCAAACATCGGCCATTTTAATTTGGGATTTTCATCACGAATTGTAAGATGTTCGCAGACAGTTTTTACTTGTCATCAACACATTTGGAACATATTCAGACAATTTTTCTCTTTTGAAACGTTTCACGAACCTGAACAAAAACCCCAAATGAGCTACATTTACACGCATTTGTCACTCAGTGAGACGCAGGGAACTTTTCATTTATTTAAATTTCCACTTTATAAAAAAATAGGAACTCCCTACATGTTTAATTTAAAAAGAAAAAATCAAAAAATTATGTTGAAATTTATATATATATATATATATATATATATATATATATATATATATATATATATATATATATATATTAGAAATCTTTAGGGATCTATTTACTTGCTTTTTAATTTTTATTTATTTTTTAATTTAGCCTAACACATGCTAATGACCCTGGAAGCTCCCTGCAATTTTTATTATGTTTTAAACAAATGTGTAAATATAGTTAAAAAAAAAATAAATTGTTCTCCATTTTACTGCCAATGAATATCGGCTTGAAATATCGGTTATCGGCCTCCTTGACTACTACCGGTAATTATCTGTATAAACCATATCGGTCTATCTCTATACTCACGTAGTAAAATAGTTGTTGAATAATTTGCTAATCGATTACTTGTCGATTAATAGATACATTTTGATCGTGCTATAAAAATGCTCTCTGCCCATGATCTTCATAAACAGTAGTGTTGGCCCATGGAATGTCAACAATATTCTTCAATCACATTTCAAATTTGTCTTCACGACGATGTCAGTATTTTTTCCGTCCTCTCATTGGTTGGTCAAGTTACAGCCAAACAGGGCCTGATTTGGACACATGATGTGATCATGGTGAACATGATGTTTATTTTATTTTTTTGTCATGTTTGCATGTTGTAGTTATTTAGGCAAAACAAGGAAAGTCAAAGAAATGAAAATTCTGTCAGCTTTTGAAATCCATCCTCCCACGTTGGACCCCGATAGATTTGCGGGGCTTTTGTCCAGGATGAAATCTTTATTTCAGGAGTGACGCATTAATCGGCGTAAACCTCTGGTGGTTATCTCCCGCTTGCTTTCCCACACACTCGCCACCCGAGCGAAAACTCTACAAGTGCCTTTTAATTAATTAGCGCCGGAGTTCATTTCTCAGCTCAAAACGTGTGTGTGTGTGTTTCATTAGCATTTACAAGCAAGCATTTTGCCCACAGATGAGTTTTTCCACTCATGGCTGAGAACACACACACATACACAACAAGTCGTTTATCTCCCGCAAGGAGAACAATAGCTTGTGTCAACAGGAAGTGATGTCGTCGGCGCCGCTTCCAATCGAGCTTTAATTGCATTCAAATGGTGCGGGGAAATCATAGTGCGTAAAGACGAAAGATGATTTTTTTTTTTTTTTTTTTTTTTATTATTTACTTTTCCCGCAGCAAGAAAATGAAGTATTTCAGCCATTTTGTTTCCCATGGCAACTGTGGCCGGTATAGATCCTCGTGCGAGAAAAACAAGTGGTGTTTGATCCATGAAATGATGTCAAAAATGTAAAGCGGTTCGAACATCTAAATATAAAGTGACATCAGAGGGAAGTCGCTTACAAGTCTCCAGTTGCAAATTAACAAGTCACAAGCTGCTGTGGGGGGGGGGCAAAAACAAGCAAGTCGCAAGTCTCTCTGACCCTAACCCTCTGAACCTTTTCTTTGTGTTTGAAATTAAAACTAAGACATGAGAAAGTTTAACATTTGGTTACTGGAACTTTGGAAATATATACTTACTGTAGAAAACTACAGGGCGCTACCATATTTTACTTGTTTCAATTTTCTTTGGACTTTTTAAGACATGCTGATGACCCTGAACTTCTTGTTCAATGTATTAGAATTACAGCTCTAAAATGTGCTTATTTGAAATATTTGGGGAAACAGTAAATGGTATTTTTTTTTCATGTGACACATTCCATTTTGTTTTTAACTCATTCACTCCCAACCATTTTCACTTAAGTGTTTTCCTGGATTTTGACTGATTTTTCAAGGCCCGCGAAATATTGTGTTCTATTGCTATAAAAATATGGAACATACTAAAAGAGAGATTAGAGTCTCTTCTTTTATCAGGGAAAAAAAGTATATTTCTATCAGTTTCTGCTGTGCAGCAATTAGCAATAGAACATAGCTAAGTTTCGTCGTTTTTCACAATTCTGCTTAGAACTGTGGGGAAATCAGCTTGTTTTAACATGGCCTGGTTGATCTCTTATACTCTGCTGCCACTCAACCATTTTCTGCAGTAGAGAGGCTGCATCAAAGCCTTCTCTATGCTCTCTATGCTCTGGCATAAAAAAAACAAAAACAAAAAAAACGTATAAATATGTCTTTGGGACACTTAAACCATTTAAAATATGACGTATTATACGTTTTTGGGTGCTAATGAGTTAAACAAAATATAGAAAAAAACTGGTACATTTAGAAACATGCACCATGTTTAGTTTATAAGTACAACATCAGTTCAACTAAAAACACGTGAATTATTTCCGTAGTATATATTAATGCATCACTTTGATTGTCACGCTTGCGCCATGTTTTTCTTCATACTCGCAACACATTGTGGTCCACTGACCTGAAGTCGAGTCACTTAGATCCCAAAAGTTCCACGTCAAATCGTCCGAAAATTGGCAACTGGAGTCGCCTATCTCCGAATGGCATCTAAGGTGTCGACAATCAGCTTGTCGGACCTTTTGAAATGGTCACTTCTGCAAAGTTCTACAATGTTTTATTTTATTTTTTTTAATTTATTAGTTTATTTATTTATTTATTCTTAAAATAGGTCCTATGAGGGCTACTTATTTGGTCCTCGGCGGCTACCTGGTGCCTGCCGGCATCACCTCGGTAACCACTGCCTTTGAGGTTGTTACAAATGAAGTTAGAAGTCAGAATTGTTATTTTATAATAATAATAATAATAATAATAATAATAATAATAACAATGATAAAGCTCTAAGACATTTTGGTCAAAATTCCTATACGTTGGTCATTTATCCAAATAATTGTAATGGCAACAAAATATCACAACCATGTGTACCACTAAACACCATATTGACCTTAAAACAACTTTTTTCATGAGAAAAAAAAGTTCAACCGTTTCTATTTCTTTGAGGAAGAAAAGTTGCAATGTAATGAAAATGAAGGCGTATTTTCTTTTTTAAAGAAAAAAATATTGCTGCGGTAAATGATAAGTCGTATTTTTCCAAGATACCGTTCAAGTTAAATGAGGGAGGAGAGTCATATTTTAACTTTATTCTCCTATATCATGCTTTCATTCTGTAAAAGGTACTTTTATTATTCGAAATAAAAACTTTTTTTTTTAAATGGGGATGTCAAAATGACACATTACAATCCAAGCAGAGATTTTAATTGGCCCACAACTAAAAGAGGGATTGAATTAGTGCACCAAATGTACACCATTTGCACGCATTCAAATTGCATAATAATTGATTGCAAATTATTTTGTGACAAACAAAGTTTGAAAGGACGCTGAGAGAGAAGGCACAACCACACTGTTATTTGTGAGAGAGAGAGAGAAAAAAAAACAGTCAGGAGACAAAAAGCAGGACGTGGGAAGAGAACAGACATGCAAAGGATTTAAAATATTCATTGCATGCTCGTTCTCTTTTCTCCAGACTGCCGTCAGCTTTTGTAAGGCAAACAAAATGTGATTTTTTGCCAAACATCAACGTTGCATCGGGTACAATGGAAAGTCCAAAGACACAAATCACCCAAAAAAGTCAAAACAATTTGTGCTTCCTCGACACTCGGTGTACGTATTCCCTTGCTTGAAACGTTCACAGACTTCGACACGTTCTGCTCGGGGAATTATCCAATTTCACGTTCATTTGTGGAGTCAGAGATAAATCGTCTGCGACTAAGGAAATGAGAAACTGTTCCCATTTGAGACCTTACCTGCGCAAGTGTGTGGATAGTGCGATGAGATGTCAAGAACAGGAAATGGATATTAGCGTCACATTAGAGCAAAAAATTGTCTGGCTGCTCACGACAATGTCAACCTTACACGCTTCAATCTCATCAAGACGGCTAATTGCACGTATTATTTACACACATGAAGTGACAGTACCTCGAAAGGGTGACTCCTCGTACTGCATTTTCCTTTTATTACACTGCTTGACTTTCTACGATTGAGACAATATTTCACTTTCAAAGGCTTGGAAAGATTAACTCGACTCGAATTATTATGAAATTCCATCAGCATAATAAAGATGCCAGCAAATCAGTGGCCCGTATTAGACACGGGTACGGAGAAAAAAAACAAAACAGCTTTTTAACTCATTCACTCCCAAGCACATTTTTCGTTGTTTTATTGGATTTTGACCGATTTTGCAAGGCCCAGAATATTGTGTTCTATTGCTATCAAAACATGGAACCTACCAAAAGAAAGATTAGTCTCTTGCTTCATCAAGAAAAAAAAGTATATTTGAATCTGTTTCCATTTTGCAGCAATTAGCATTAGAATATGGCAAAGTTTCATCATTATTCACAAATGTGTTTAAAACAGTGGGAAAAAGAGCTTTTTGTGACGTGGCCCGGGTTGATCTCATACTCTGCTGCCGCCTGCTGGCCGTTTTTGTAATAACTATCATTGGTTCAACCATTCTCTTCAGTTCAGAGGCTGCATCAAAGCCTTCTATATGTGCTAGCAGAAAAAAACAACAACATAAAAACATATAAATACGTCATTGGTGAGCATGGTAATATTTACAATAGAACATATTCATACGTTTTTGGGAGCAAATGAGTTAAGGGTGTTTTTTTGGAGTGCATATTATACACGGGATTTTACGTTATGTTTTAAACAGACCTTCCACAAAATATTAATCTCCCTCAATATCTATCGACTTTTAAAATCCGTCTTAAAAACATCTAAAATCTCTAATCTTCGGCTATTGCCGCACCATGAGACTTTTTTTCGGTGCTTTGTGGTGTCTGCTGTATTTTGTGTTATGAATTAGATGTTTATTTATTTATTTATTTATTTATTTATTTGCCTCCTTATTAATTTATTGATATATACTTTGTATTTGTATACTTACTTACAATGTTTGTTTTGTTTGTTTTGCTGATCTTTACTGCATGACTGTTTTCTGTTCCATGTACAGCAATGCTTGTTTTAAAGTGCTTTATAAAGTTAAGCTGCGTTAAAATAAAAAAATAAATAATAATAATAAATAAAAAAAAGGTCTTTTATTTTCGAGAAAAAAAAAATCTCTAATAGACCATTATGTGTCGCGGTATGTCGTAGAAAGTGTGTTATGACGCAATTCATACCAGTCACTGGCAAACACTATGTAAAAAGAAAAAAAAAAAAAGACGTTCAATTGGAGCCATCATATATTGTCAAAACGGTTCTAAAACTGCCGCCAATGTGGGGAACTTGGCTTTGAAAACGGCCGCTTGTCTGTTAGACACCTGCTGTAAATCTGAGACTTTACAGGTGCAAATAATTGATGAATAAATGCTATGCTAACAAATGTTAACAATGGGGATAAGGAACTTCGACCTGCCAAGTGCTCAATGTTACTTTTTTGGTTCAAAAGTGGAAAGATTTGAAATATCGCCCATTTGGATGAACCCTTGTTCACCTTGGGTTATTTTTGGACTTGGATTTGAAACAAAAATAAAAAAATGATCTTATCCTACAGCGTTGGAGATAAACACATTGATGCAAATGTTTTGTGAACTGGGACTCGGTCCAACAATCTTAAAACTCTTTCATCAGGCCCTCCGAAGCGGCTCAGCGGTTTGCTCGCCAGCTTCCGTCTGACGCGAGCTCGCCGCGTCGCCTCCTCTACGGCCCTACGGGGCGTCGTTACGTCCGTCCCGTTGCAATATTCCCGCCATAAAGACACACAGGCTGTCAAAAGGGCCTCCTTAATTAACTCCAAAACCCGAGGACAATAAACATCCGGACGACCAAGGACGTCCAAAAGGATTTCCGAGGAAGGAACTTGCAAGTAGTGTTCATTTTAATATGTCATTTTTAAAATTTTAGTCTAGTTTCACTCACGCTTGTTGATTTTTAATCATTAAGTTCACCTCGTCCTGTTTTTATTTAGACAATTTTTTAGTCGACTATAAATCTAGCATTTTTTTTGTCTTAATTTTAGTCGAAGAATACTTTTTTTTCATCTAGTTTTAGTCAACAAAAACGGTCAACATTTTAGTTTCGTTTTAGTCAGGATAATCATTTTACCCCGTGTTTATTTGTCAGATTATGTTGAACATTTCAGATCTTAAATATTTCACATAAAATTTTATCTCATCATTTTGATGAAAAACAATTTGACACACAATGACAGTGGCTACGATGGCTCCATGCTATGAGCTAAGTTAGCCAACATTAGTTAGCGATCGGATTAACATTGTTGTTGGTATGTTATAGCTGTTGGATTCAACAATAACAATATAACAACAATTTCCTTTTTTTTTTTTTTTTTTTTTTTTTTTTTTAAACCTTTGCCCATGAATCCACCTCCCGACTGTTCCGTGTGTTTGTGGATGTTGCACTCACGAGTTGCAGATTTGTGTCACGTGACGGTGTCACATGACATGATTAGCAGAGGCAAGATTTTACAAAATCATATCATTTTCGTCTCGTTTTTGTTCATGAACTGAAATGTCCATAGATTTTAAGTGCAATTTTTATAAAGCGAAGTATATTTCCGTCTCGTCTGCATTAGTCGACGAAAATGCATCCCAATTTAGCCCCAGTTATTGGTTATTAATGAAAGTTTTCGTCTAGTCTAGTCTGGTGACAAATGTGTATTGACGAAGTTATTTTTGTTTACCATAATTTCTGGACTATAAGCCGCGAGTTTTATCACGCGCTTTCAACCCTACGGCTTATACAATGAGGTGGCAGAAAAGGTAAGAGTGAGACAGGTGGAATATATGTGTGGAGGAAGACGCAAGTTTAATGTAACTTGGCGCTTTGTGCATGAATAAAATGAGCATGAACAGAGCCTCATCATGGAAAATACAATAAGTCTCAGTGACTTTTATCGGTATGTTATTTTTAAGCAGCCCTGTTACTTACTATCGTATTGTCAATGCTGCGTCACAGGCACTGTTTGGAAAGAAATGGAAAGGTGTATTATTAAACCTTTGAAATCTCTTTCTGTGAACCGTCTTTCTTTGTAAATATCTCATGTTTCAATGTGGGCACATGTGGCTTATGTATGTACAAAATGCTTTTTCCTTTAGAAATGTACTTAGTGCAGCTTATAATCAGGTGCGCTCTATAGTCAGGAAATGACGGTAGTTTTCATTGACGAAATGAACACCACTTGCAAGTCGATCCGACAGGATCCAGAAGAGACGACGAGAAGGAGACAAGCGTGCACTTTTCTCACGTAATATCCACCCACGTGGATATCGCAACTTTATTGAGCAATAAAAAATATACACAAGGAAAATATCCCTTTCATTTTTTTCCCCCATAGTGTTGTTCGTTCTCGCGAAAATCTCATCCTCGTAAGTAGTTCCAGGATCAAAAAAAGCAAACAAATTCTCAGTTCGGAAGGTAAAAACCACCATTTGGCTTCATTTTGTCATTTCCAAAAAAGGTTTTCACTCGGGTTTGGTCATGTTCAGGTGCGCCTCGGCGTACAGTTCCGCCAGTCTCTGGAACTGAGGCCCCCAGTCGTCCAGGTAGCGGCAGTCCTCGTCCGACGGTGCCGCCGTCCCCGGAGAGTCCAAAGGGCTGATGGCGCCGGTGGGCGAGCCCTGGCCCTCGTAGGCGTAGGTCTGCAGCGAGTCGTAGGGCGGCCCGCTGGCGTCGGCGTTGGCCTCCGCCAGTCTCCGCTGGATGAACTCGTGCACGTCCGCCTCGTCCAGTTGCGGCGGCGAGGGGCGGCCGAGGACGCGGCACGGCCGCCTGGCCTCCGGCCGCACGTCCCGCCGCAGCTTGAGCTCCTCGGCGGCGGCCGGGTTGCGCAGGGCGATGATGTCGAAGGCCTCCGTGTCCTCCTCGCCGCCGCCCTCGTCGTCGTACGTGACCACGTTCTCGCGCACGTCCTCCTCCGAGATGATCAGCGGCTCCTTTTTGCTGCGCTTCAGCGTCACAAACAGGACCACGATGGCTGCCGGAGGGCACAAAATACAAAAAAAAAAAAAAAAAAAAAAAAAAAAAAAAAAAGAGATGAAACTGCATTATTTCAAATAAAATGATTACAATTTGGGGACTCATTCAGTCACACACCCTTGTGGGTAGTAGTGGGAGGTTTTGGTATCGATCCGATACCAAGAAAATACCATTTTCAATATCGATACTTAAAAAAATATATAATATCTAATTAATAAAAACAAGTAAAATACAGGGCCAGTATCGCCGATAACTATTTTTATTTATTTAATTTTTTTTACCGATGCCGATACCAATTTCAATATCTATACTTTTTGAAAATTACAGTATATAATAAAAAAAAACAGGGCCAGTATCATGATACCAAATTTCAATATCAATACTTTTTGAAAATTATAGTATATAATAATAAAAAATAAAATAAAATATAGGGGTCGTATCGCCGATATTGTGAAAAATAAATAAATAAATAAATAAATAAATAAATAAATAAATAAAAATAAAATAAAAAAGCTCTACTAAAAAACACACACAAAATTGTGCTATTGTACAAAACAGCAATGAAAAATATTATATATATATATATATATATATATATATATATATATATATATATATATATATATATATATATATATATATATATATATATGACTCTCTTCACAAGCGTTCCCCTTCATCTGAGTGTTAGCGTGGATTTTAAACATAGGAGGGTCAAAACGTGCCTTGTGAAAATTAAACTGCACTAAAAGAATTAGCCACCAGAGGGTGCTAGAATTGAGCAAATGGAAAGGGCAAACTTTCCGTTATCGCTCCAACTTTAGTAACGTAAATCCCTTTCGTGCCAGCGGATACGTGCAAAATGTTCCACCAGTTATTGTTGAAGCATCCTTGTGTGTGTCGATTTATAAATGCACGTTATTCTTACTTACCATTACCGTGCTTCTTGTGATTGTCCGACACATCAACTCTATCATCCTCTGAAATAAACGTTGTGTCTTTACAGCGTTGAAAAAGGGGACTCGATTTCCACTCCATAAGCGAGCGCACAGCCGCCACATGCTAATCCAGCTCGTCACAAACAAATAAATCAAAAGCCAACTCTTAAAATAGATTCTTTTTTTGCTAAATGACAGATAAGAGGCGTCTCGACAACGGATAAACAAGAGATTTCATTCAAGCGTCGGGATAATGCGAGCGTGCGTGCATGCGGGGATGTTGATAAGCAAACGCTTGAAGATGACGACACTGTTGCGCGGGCAAAAGCAAGATAAAGCCCAGCAAAGATTTCACATTCATGACTCACTAACTTTTTTTTTTTTCTTCTGACGTTTTGATTTGTGGGGAAAGCAACATTTTTTTTGTTTTCATTTTTTTGTTTTGCTTTTTCTATCTTGAAAGTTGGTGAGAAGAGCAATCACATTATACGGATATGATATATTCTATTGTCTCTTATTTTATCTGTTGCTTTTTTTTTGACTGCAGATTATTTCTAGTTGTTATAGTTTGTTTGCAAGGACTTTTTTTGGCTGGGATTACCACAACAGTCATGACTGTAAATACTGTGTATGTATACTAGGGATGTAACGATATTCAAACATCACGATACAATATCACGATATGAAGGCCATGATAAGACGAAATGTATTATTTATTATTATTATATTATTATATTTATTATTATTTATTATTATTTATCACGAAATTGTGGGGAGCTTGGCGATACAAAAAAGATCACAATATTATATAAAAAAGAGCTCATACTAAAAAAAACTAATGGAAAATATAAAAATATTATAAATATTATTTATAAAAAATATTTAAATATAATGCTAATGCATGCACATATTGAGTTTCTCCACATATTGAGCGTATTGCGTTCCCCTTCATCTGACCATTAGCGTGGAATTGAAACATCTAAGGGTCAAAACATGCTTTGTGAAAATTTAATTGCGCTAAAAAAAACAAAAAAAAAACAAAAAACTAGCCACCAGAGGGTGAGAACTGCACGAATGGAAATCAACCCGACTATTTTTTTTAACAGATGTGCTGCTTTTAATATCCTGACATGACGACGACGACTATATTGTGGCAGTTTTCATATCGCGATATCACGATATCGCCGTTATCATTACATCCCTAATATATACAGTACAGTGTTCCCTTGTTTTCCGCTGGGGTTAGGTTCCAAAAAAATAGTCGCAATAAATGAAATCCAATAAATGAAGTTGTTCGCTTTATGTTTGACATTATAAATGTTTTAAGGCTCTAAAATCCCGTACCACACAATTTATACGCTTTTATCATTAAGGCATTTACAGTTTGTCACGTAACTTCAACATTCACAATGTTCAAACATTCATAAATTTTATAAACGGGTACATTAGTATAAAAAATGCAATTAAAAAATCCTCTATACAGCGAGACCATGAAAATTGAACCGCGTTATAGGGAACATTGTATACATTTTTTTTTTTTAGTATACATATGATTTATGATAGCGATCAGATTATTCGTATGGGACTGACAAATGTCAAAACATTTACTTGCGTTGCACATTTACCTGCTTTCATTTCAACAGTGAATGCGTTTTTTTTGTACATGAATATTGTTCAATGTTGTAAAGTTAAACAAATAATAATGAACAAAGTATTAGAAAGTAGTCATGTTGCTACTATAAATATGAAAAGGATACTTGACTCATTGAACCATTTTCAGCAGTGAAAAGTTCATATTTTGTCCAGAATGAATTTGATAACGTCATCATTTTTCATTTACGATGAATACCTTTAAAAAGTCATTTTTCTACTTGCTGTTGACTGATGAATGATGACATCACCTGTGCCGAGGAAGGAGATAACGGCCAATCACGGCTCACCTGCTTTCTGGGTTTGGTCAGTAAATTGAGCCATGATTGGTTGTCAGCACAGGTGATGTCATCATCAGTCGACAGCAAGTAGAAAAAATCCTTTTTAAGGTATTAATTGTACATGGAAAAGTAATGAAGTTGCCACATTATCGACAAAATATTCACTTTTCCCTGCTGAAAAGTATCCCTTTATAAAAATAAAATAATGTTTTTGTTTTTTTTAATTAATTGATAATTTGTCCCATTTACATGATGGAGATGAGTGGATTTTTTTTTTTTTTAAACTGGATTATTTCGAGTGCTTGAGTTAGTTTCTATTGTGCAAAGGTTTCAGTTGAGCGAGTGCCTGTTGTCTCTGTGGATTATTTCGATTGCGCTTGAACGTGACCTTGCTGAGGTCGTTTCCTGGTTTCAGCGCAAGCTTCATTCGCTCGCTCGTGATGAAGATGCGAGGTGGAGTGGGCCTGTTTTTTTTTTTTTTTTTTTTTCTTCCCCCTCCCCCTCGATCCATGGCCTGATGTTGTAGCGCTAACAGCCCGAGACAGTGCGCGGCACCAGGCGTTGGCTCGCATCACATCCGCTCCCAAAAGGCCTGGCGGGCCACGGGACGAGACGAGCTGACGCCGGATGTTTTTCGACGGCTCTTCCAAATTCCTTCGCATAACATCAAGACACGTTTTGTTGTTGTTTTTTTTGTTTGTCGTCCATTTCACAAGTTTGTTTACATCCTGGTCTCCATCAAAGTTGCAAAAAGACAAAAGTGACGCAAAAGTCGCAATTTCAGGGATGACAGTATTGCGGATTGAACTAGGCCAGTCTTTTTGTTTGTTTTTTGCCTGTGGATTATTTTGAGTTGATGTGTGTGTTTCCATTGTGCGAGGTGGCAGCTGTTGTGAATAACCGCCGACAAGAGACATCACGTTAATCCGATTACGCCTGCACGACATTGCACGTGTTGGTGCTGTGGACCGACTCTTGACTGTGGATTATTTCGAGTCCTTCCGCTGATTTCCATTGTGCATTGTGCATTGGTCATTATCGACACATACGTTGTACACGCATGTGATGGAACATGAATGTGCTATGAACTTTGCAGATTATTTATGTTTATTTTATTGTGCAAGGTGGCAGTTATCAATAACTGACAGTAGGAGTGATCATAAACAGTACATTGCACATATACACTGTGTTGCAGAATGTGCGATTTTTTTATATATTTTTTGCTATCATTTCTATGTTACATAACTATGTTGTAATCTAACTACTAATATCAAGTAATCAGCAGGAGTATTATAGTTTTGGAATTTTTCATTTTAGTGAGTTATGATTCCAATTTGAATTTTGTTTTTTTGAATTGTGTTAGTTTTAATTGGTTTTCAGGGTGGTTCTGTTTTTTTTTTTTTAGTTAGTTTCAGTATTAGTTTAAAAAAATTGTATTACTTGTACACAATATTTAAAAAAAAAAACCTTCAAAAAATTTCATCTTTTGGTGCTTTTCTATTGGCCGCTACGAGATGACGTCACTTCTGTGTGAAACACTTTCAGATGTCCTTATTCCGGTTCATATCAAAATAAATCTGCTTAAAATCACCCAAGACTTAAACGAAGGGCATTTTTGCTATAATTGTAGTTAGTCTTAGTTAGATTTGTAAACATAAAATGTAGTTTCAGTTAGTTTTCATTTCTTAAGAAGCATTTTCGGTATTATTTCATTAGCAAAATTGTTGAATTGTATTTTTTTTGTTAGTTTTAGTTCACTAAAATAACCTTGGTAATCAGTAATGAAGTTACTTTTTAAAGCAAGTCTTAATTTTTCAAGGTAACTGCGGCAACACTGGTCATAAAGTCACAGAACTAGAACCACCGCACTTCCGCTTGCGTACTTGCGAGTTGCGACTCCTTTTTTTTTTACGCCGCTTGTGCCCGACTCACCGAGCAGGATGACGATGCACAAGAGGATGGCGATGAGCGCGCCGGTGCTGAGGCCCGCCGAGGACAGGAAGGCCTCGCCTTGGCACATGCGGATCCTGCCGTGGCGCTGGCACGGGCACACGCGCAGCGTCAGGGTGCTGGTGCCGCTCAGGGACGGCTCGCCGCTGTCCCACACCACCACCGGCAGCTCGTACAGCTCCTGCGTCAGGTGGTTGAAGCGCCGGCGCCGGGCCACGATGCTCGCCGTGCTGTCTGCGACATCCAAACACGGACGCTTAGCGAGATGCCACCACTGCTGCAAACGTTATTTTCATGCGAAACGTCAGATGGAAAGCATCTGCACAGGCAGATTAAAAATGTGAAGCAATTGCTGCAGAAAATGCGTGTGAATGCTGAATGGAAAAAATAGAGAAACTTTTGGGCTGCACGATATTGGAAAAACATGCAATATAGTAGTTGACATAGTTGTTGAATATCACGATATTGATATTATTGCGATATTTAACATGTACCCAAAGAAATAACGCTTTTATTATCAAATGAAAGAATAACATTTTTTCATGTGGTAAAATAAGCAAGTTCAATGTGTTCTTAGTTCTTAATTAATTGTAATTATCCAAGATGTTCAACTATTGGATCGTGATGCATGTTTAAGTTTGTGTCAAGTAATTCAAGTAAAAAGCACAAAATTCCATAAATTATTGCATGTCTTTGCAATATGCATATTGCATGGGCCAATATCGCAATATCGATATTTTTTTAGATATATTGGCCAGTCCTAATTTGAATTGACATGATAGAATGAGGTGGAATGTTGAAATATATGGATTGGTATTAAATCATTTGAATGACATTGCATGGAATTAGGTGAAATTATACTGTGAAAATGTGGGTGATAATTTTTGAATTTTTTGTACGTGGGTGCTGTGGGAGGGGTGACAAATGTAGAATTGTGTGGAATGTAGGGATGTAACGATATCCACACATCATAATATGATAATTATCACGATATTGTGGGGATGAAAATGAGCTCATACTTAAAAAAACACAATCTTGTGTTTTTGTACATTACAGCAATGCATATAAGTAACCTACAATCTCTAATAACACTTAATATTTATGCATTTACTTGCTAAAGCACACATTGCGTTCTTCCACATATTGATTCGGTTCACAAACATTTTACTATGGAAATGAGTTATACCCTTGGAAATGAGTAGGGGATTTTGTTGGTGAAAAATTCCTGCGATGTGGGAACTGGGGACATGTTGGAAAGTCATCTCCAAGTTAGTTAAATGAGCTAAACATTTAGAAATTTGAATGGAAATTGTTGAACATACCATCGGAAATGAATGGGGAATTTTTGGACGGGAAAAAACGTGGAATTGTGGGAAAATGATGGATGTTTGGAATGAGAAACGTAATAGCACATAAAGCATGAATTTTTGGAATATGCAAAAGTTGGAATGGTTTGAATCATTCGAGAGATGTTGAAGTAGTTCAAGGATGAAGAACGGTGGAATAACAAAAAGGTCAAATAACGTGTGAATGCACATATTTGAAAAGTAGGGGGGAAAAGTCTAAACTTACTTACGCCCCATCTCTACTTCTTTTTGTTCTAACTATGATTTTTTATGATCACCACAATATATAAATAAATAAACAAATAAATAAACAATACAGTACTGTATTCGATATTGTAATTGTATCTTCCATGTCCCTGCTTTAAAATGTCAAGAGTGTGGCTGTTTTATTTTGCCATGTGACCTGTGATTGGCTGTCGCCCAATGTGAGGCGTACCAATGGGTATAAAGTCTAAACTCCGTACGGATGCGCATTGGCGCCTCCCACGCGCTGAGCGAGCGGCCTCCCTCGCCAATCTTCTGTGAATAATTGCTGTGATGGACAGTGGGAACCACAACACGCACTTCAAGCTTGATTAAGTCGGACTCGCCGTATCAGCGAATCGGCACGCAGGCGGGTTGGCGGGCGGGTGGGTGGTGAAGGAGATGAAGGGGTGGTGGGGAGGAGCAGGATGTGAGAGTACGTGCATGCAAATGAGACTTGCATGCAGGCAGTGGTGTGTTTGGATGTGTGGCAAAGCATATCAATGTTTTTTTTTTGACTGTGGATTATTTGTAGAGTTATACAGCACATTTCATGAATAAGCCCATTTTGTGGCATCTTGTTGCCAATAAACTGTTGGGAGGAGCTTCATTGATATAGACCATAACTTTGTCTAATAAGAATGACATGAACGTGGCATACAAATAAGATACAGTATACAACATTTTTTTTTTTTTTGGGGGGGGGGGCTGTTTTCATTATTTTGAGTCATCTTTTTATTTTGATTGCATGTGGCAAGTTCAAACACATCACATGACACATTTGCAGACATGTTGGCAAAGAAATAGGCTACGGACAATTTTTGGATTATTTCTAGGACGGATGCACGATAATATCGTGGCCGATAATTAGCGGCAATTATTGACCTATTTGACGTCAAACAGATGAACCAGATAATAACGAAATCCAGCAATAATAATAGACATGCCACATTGATCCATCTGTTGTGGTTCTGGCTCATATCAATAAAATTCAGCATCATGGTGCTTTACATACGTTGAAATATTGTGTAAAGTTTACTCAATGTATTTGTTAGACTGAGAGTAGGACTCGAAAGTATATTTGGGTTCAAGTTAATTTTACAAACAATTATCGGCTTACTTATTTGTTATCGACATCGGCACTTTCTGAATTATTGGTTTATTGGTATCGGTTGAAAATAGCATTATCGTGCATCCCTAATTTCAAGCATTTACAGTATTTCTGTTGTAGCTATCCAGAGGAGCAATTGCTCTGCTCATTCACGGATTCACATTTAGTATGGAAGCCCTGCGCTTATCACATCACCATGCCCACACATAATGCAGTATTCATCTCGATCTGTGCTTCGCGAGAGAAGCGTGCATAAGTCATTCAAGTCACCGGCTGTAAACGTGACGCTACCTAGCCCGATGCTAGCCGACCCACACGCGTGTACAACCATAGCTCTTTAGTTAAGAAAATGAAATGAAAACGCTGCTATGCTGTCCTGGCTCAAGGTTTCAAAAAAAGATCACGTCAGACTCTCAGGTGTATTTGCAGGCTGACACAGCACGGACGTCATAAATAAACTCGGCTGCTCATGCTATATCAAAAATTGAAGTTGGCGGTGGCCATCTTGCGTTGCCACACTTACAGTAAGTTGACTTTCCTGCAGCATACTTTCCATGTTATTGTCTTCCTCTACAGTGAAAACACCACTGTGTGACGTCCAGTTGTAACAAGTGTAAAATAAGTGTTGGAGATGCTCTAAATGCATATTTCATCAGTAAGAATATAACTATAAATGTTCTCTCTGAGTGCTACTCAGATTGGTCTGCATCATCAGGATCAGTTATCAGAACCATCAACAATGAAATGAAAGCAAAGAACACGAAAATACAATTCTTGTGTGTAAACCTAACTTCTGCAATCCCAATTCATGATACTGAGATAATACTCTGAATGGTTGACGCAAACAAGTTCGTTCTTTGCTAGGCTCTCATTATCCCATACAGGGATTTATTGTAGTACAGTTACTACATTATTAATTTTGCACTGCAACTGCGGTTATTAAAATTCCAGAGACGTGAAGAAGTCGTGAGTTTATGATGAACATTTTGTGGCTGGTCTAATTAGTTGTGCACACTCTGAGGGGGGGCAATACCAGAAATCCTGCCTAGGGTGCCAAGTTGCTTAGGAACACCACTGCAAGGTGGCGTGTGGCAAGGGCTGACCTGACTACGGTAGTTGCAACAATGTTGTTGTCGACAAGTACTTCATCTATTGTTCAACTGTGGATAATTTCTAGCCATACAGAACATTCCCAATGAGCAAAGAAATACTCTAGAACGGTTCAAATATCCGACTTTGAGAAGCTGTCGAGTGCACCGAATAATCTTCCCGTCTCCTTTGTCCTCAGCATCCGCTAAGCTGACTGTTATGTTTTTTTTGTTTTTTTTATGAGTGCGACGTCTTGCACAAACCACAAGCTCACACCAATGAGAAGATGTGAGGCGCAGGTGGGTCGGCGAGAGCCGCGTGCCTGTTGATTAACGGTGCGGCGTGACGGCCATCTGCAGGGTTAGGACTGTTGTGTTGTGTTGTACGCTCACTCAGTGTGCGTACGTGAGACGCAGGTAATCAGCCAGGAGGCAGAGTGTGTTCCGAAGAGCGACTCGAACACTCGTTAAAGGTTTTCAGCGCGCCAACATTGCACTTGGCGTCCCGCTGCGCGTTTTGAAGCACTACTACAGCATCATCATTACCAAGGCACCGAGCGGCAGATTTGCTGTCCACATATGTCCAATTACCGGCTCAAGGAAACATCGTCCTATCTGCCTAACTGCACGCATGCCTATGTTCACGGAAAAAGCATGATACATGACAACTACTTACTAGCCAGAAAATATCAGACGACTGCATTAAAAAACAAAAAACAAAAAAAAACTTGTCCACTGAAAACATCATATAAGCATAAATGTATGTCAGGAATGTCAAAATTATTTGAATTCAGAGGCCAAATTTGATGTTACTAGAAACTATGTTTAGAATAAATTCTTCTATCGATTATTCCATCGATTAGTCGAAGGATTGGATACATTTAATTTGGCATTGAAAGACATTCCCCCCATTACCGTTTATCAACCAAATAATGTTGTTTATTTGGTATTGTTTAATAATAAAATAACTAAACAACAGTTAAGTAAAACCACACGAGACAGATTGATGTTGTAGTCACCTAGCTTTTCGAAACAGATTCAGTTATTGATTCAGTTACTACTTTCCAGAGTGAAAGCAGATGTTTGCAAATATCTCATTTTGATCTTCATGAAGGACCACAGAAATCATAGATGATGATTGCTGAGAGACTCAAATCATAGGATTTGGACAATTTCAAATTCAACAATGACTCTAAATGATTACTTAGTTATTGTGGGAATGCTGGAGCATTCCCACATATGTTATCATGGTTTTTATTCTCCACACTTTTTCTTTTTTTTTTGCCATGTAACTACTCCCACATAATACTTCGGATTTACACTGTTCAAATTTCAACTTGCTTCAAACATTCACACCCCCCGGGGTATATATCGTCTGATTCCACATTACTTAAAGTATTCACACAATTTAACGTTAAATATAAACTTTTCCCCATTCATTTTCAATGGGAGAGGCATTGAACTATTACTAAGTGTCACCTTCCACGCCCACTTCCATACATATAATTTATCATCATTACCAGGTGTTCATTTCATTTTATTTGAAAGGGACAACGCACATTAATGAACAAGTTGTAAATATGCCAGATTCTAATTAATTTGGTAATTTGCATTTGTAGTCCCCTATACATAAGTACATTAAAATACACATCATATAGCAATACAAAATCAAGATAAAACAAATAAGAACATTGCAATAAAACCATAGAATACCATAGAAAGACGACTCGATAAAAACAAAACAATGTAAAAAGAGTTAATGGTCGCACTTCTGATTGTCTTTGAACCAACATTTAAGATTTCCTTTGAAAGAAGAGTATGTGGGACATTCTCTAATTGTGGAACACACGCTGTTCCAAATGTCGGTTGTATTTTACAGTTAGTCACTTTTTTTTTTAATGTGTTTCCTGAATGATGGTGTTTGATACTGCGCGTTGGCGCAGTTGGTAAAAAGCATTGTCCAGTAACCAGGAGGTCATCATTTCATAATGTATCTCTCAATTTACTTCATAAGCATTCTACATGCATTCAAATTAGCATTCAGCTTTCAGCATTCCCACGCAATTTCTCCAGAAATTGCACTTAGTTAAAATAGCTGTTCATTCATTTGATAATCATTTATTAATTAGTTGTCTATTAATTTTGACAGTTCTATCTATGGCCTAAAAAGCTATAAATAAAGACAAGTCACAATATTATTATTATTATTATTATTATTATTACTATTATTATTAATATTATTATTATTATTATTATTATTATTATTATTGGGTGCAAGTAATTACAAGTGCATTCTGTAAATATTCCCATTTATTATGATCTCATTACAGATTAATGTGAAATTTTGTAACAATAATTAGCACATTTTTTATTTTCTCATCAGAAAGTGAATTGTGTTCTGTCGTTACCGGCCAGATTGGACCCTGACGAGCCTGAAAACTTATTTACTAATCAGAACACTTAACTTTTTTTTATATCTATCCATCCATCCATCCATCCATCCATCCATCCATCCATAAATTGACCCAAATGGCAGCCAATGGAGATACTTGTTAAAAAGGAAATGATAAAACATTCCGACTACTGTTTACTTTCAACAGTACAAAGAGGCAAATAGGGACATTCGCATGTATGTGCAGCCATGAAACGGCCATACACGCTTTTCATGGGATGATAACAGCATGTCCATTTTACGAGCGGCACTCCACGCATGGCAAGGTATTAAAAAAAAAAAAAAAAAAAAAAAAAAAACTGTTAAAAAAAAAAAAAAGCTGTGAAAGTAGCTGCGAGGGGGTTGAGGTGTGCAAGTGGACGATCTTCCTTGGCTGCAGAAGAATGAAAAATGAAGTCCCGGGACACATTTTGCCTGGGAGAGAGAGCTCACTGAAGTGGACGGACGGAGCACTTTTCTTTTTTTTTCCCTTCCAGGATGTGCTGAAGCGGACATTAAAGCGCCGCAGGAACACGACGGCCTCCGCTGTGGGGGGGGGGACGCTTTAGTTCGCAGGATAAAAATATCACATTGGCTCGCCACGGACTAATCATATAACAGCTCTGTCCTTTACAAAGATACGTTTGGGCAAAGGACTTTTTGTCAATTGCCATTTACATAGTTTTTCCCGGACAGAGAAAACTTCAAAATGCTCACACCTCAACACCACTGAAAAGGATCAAAATACCAGTAATAAGATGGTTTCAGATAAATAGATGTCATGTTTTCAATAAGATAATAGCTCTCTGTTTTATTCAACCATGCAGTTAATAGAAGTTCAAGAATTGTTCAGTTTTTGCTAGTTTTTTATTTTTACTTCAATCAATGGACGTTGTGCTGCTCTTCAGCACCTGGGGGCAGTGAAATACAGTAAACTGCACTTTCATTTTTTATTTTCAGAGAGGATAAAGAATATATGCCTTACATGCGCTCTTTGCACTTTTTATGCTCAAATATCGGTTCCATTTAGTGCTTATGTGAGCGTCACATAGATGCTAATTGTTAGCTTGTGTGGCTATATAGTATTGTGTTAGCATTAAGCTAGCAGACTATATAGTTCCTTCCAGTGTGACGTCAAATTGAAGTGCGCCTCTTGCGTTGGAGGGCAGGGCGTCAATGCGAGTGTATTCAAAAACAATCAGTGTGAGCTAGAAAATTGGTCAAACAGTTTGATAAATCAGCGACCAATGCTATGGTGACTTGTGCACAGCCGATGGTTGCTCTAATGACTCAAAGAGAGATGAGATTGTTCTTTCGGCTGCCGGCAGTGATTCTAAAAACAGTGAGGCGTGAAAGACGAGCATGGTGGCTAGCGCGAACATACAACGCAACTGCTTTGCACCCACAATAAGTACTCAGATCATTTTATATTAGGTAGTTTTTCTCTTTTTCATATACAGTGGGTCATAACGTTAACCTCTGATTGTAAATTCCAGGCAGACGTGATGACTGTGCCATATTATTTTTAGTGGAACAATCATTCATAATTTTTTTTTTGCATAAGTATTCAAGTCATTTTGAACAAAAAGTTAACGATTGAACACGATTATCACAATTAACACTTTAACTCAAGCTTGATTTCTGTTGAGGAATGTGTTGTAAACGTGCGGTCTGTTTGTTAGCAGCTAGCAAGCTAAGATAGCTCGAAGACTTCGATATACAGCAAGACAAGTATATCCGGACACAAACGATTTATTGAATGACAATTTACACCATGAAAGTAGTGATCGACGTACTGTTTCAAGCAAAAACAACATACCTTCAACTTCCACTTCCACTTTTCCCTCCAACAAACTTCATTTTTTGTAGCTAGCGGCTCCAAACGACTGGTTTCAATGAGTCACAGTCATGTCCTACTTGGGCCTTTTTTTGTGACACTCGACATATTTCCCACCTTTTAACGAAAACGCTCGCCGAAAATCAAGCTCTTTACATTCAATTGTTATGGGATGTTTGCCCTCCGGGAGGCGGGAGTGACGTCAGCTGGAAGGGTCGATAGACAATTTTTATTTATGTATTTATTTTTAATAGTATAGTGTGGCAATAAATAGCTTAAAGACTCTTTATAGAATAATTATTCACTCACGTGAGATGTTGTTTTCTCACAAATCCAAGCAACAACAAAAAAAAAAAATCGAAACAATGGCTTGTATCTCGGGGAACCACTTTAACTCATTCACTCCCAGCCATTTTCACAGAAGCAATCCCGTTCACTTGTTTTGCTGAATTTTGACTGATTTTGCAAGGCCCACAGAATATCGTGTTCAATTGCTATAAAAGCATGGAACCTATCAAAAGAAAGATTAAAGTCTCTTCTTTCATCAGTTTCTATCTGTTTCCGTTTTGCAGCAATTAGCATTCAAAGAGAGCTAAGTTTCATCAATTTTCACAAATCTATTTAAAATTGTAAGTAATTTAGCTTTTTTTTCTAGATGGCCCTGGTTGGCCACCTGCTGGCCGTTAGTGTAATAACTACCATTTCTCCAACTGTTCTTTGCATTTGAGAGGCTGCATCAAATCCTTCTGTATGCTTTAGCATAAAAAAAAAAAAAACCCAAAAAACGTATAAATATGTCTTTGGGAGACTTAAAACATAAAAAAAAGGATTTACACGTTATTGGGAGCAAATGAGTTAGATATTCTAAAAACAAATAAAAAACGCAAGTATCAAGCAGGAAAGCAGTACATCAGCACATTTGTGGTTACCTATTCACAAAGTGACACCTCCAAAACATACTCATTCAGTTTTTGTGCTCTTTCAGAAACACCCGAAGATGCCACAAGATGAAAATTCTGGAAGTGTGGAATTGTCAATGTGGAGTCAACATTTTGGATTGTTGAGTACATTCAAAAGTATTTAAATATGTTCAAATGTACTTATAGGCTAAACGCTACAAACATAGCATATTTTCCCATAATACCACGGGGTATGTTTTGTGCATACGCAAGCCTGCAGACAAAACAAGAAATCATAAAAGTTACGAATAAATAATGTTTTTGACTTAATTTTCCAACACCGCTCTGGTCCGGTTGCGCCAGAAAGGCACGTTAACCCACCCCACCCGCCCCAAAGTATGAATGACACGAAGGCTAATTAAACGTCACACACACATCAACGGCCTTGACAGCTCGTGTGTGCGCAACTGCCGCAATGCGAGACGGCCGCTTAGTATGCACGGCGGAAAGGGAGAGTTCCACAAATCAATTCATCTCTTTATGCAGTTGGGGGGGGCTTGGGGCGGGTATTCAAAGATCATCTCCCCGTTTGGTCGCCTTCTGAAGGGAAATGTCATGGCAAAAGTGACAGATAAAGAGAACAAAGTAGCATTGCTTTTGGTGGCGACTGCAACGGAACAAAGTTGGAGGGGAAGGAACAAATGATTCCAAATGGTTTTGCAATCGGCCTTTCATTTTCATTTTCAGAGAAGACAAAAACCCGAGTATGGAAGACATTTTCACAACATTTGGACTCGTATTGTATTTTTATTGTTGTGCTTTTGTACTGAAGCAAATGAGTTGAAACAGTGCATGTACCAGAAAAAAATGTTTTTCCCACTTTTTTACTTTTTTTGCCACGTGGACTAGTTAGTCACCAAGTGCTCGGCTTTAATGGCGAGCGATTTGCCGCCGGCGTTTTGACCCAACCATTCGTCAGCGCAGCGTTGACATTTAAAGCGCGACTGACGCCGTCACTAATGGCTCCTCTTAAAAGTCAACTTTGCTTAAAGTGACTCAAATGAACTCGAGGGGGAAATAATCGGCGACTTTGCGTAACTAAATGCAAAGAAAACTCACCTCGTTATTCTGCAAAGCATTGTCACTCAATTCTTTTTATGTTGAAACTTGAAGTTACAATCGGTTAGAAAGTGATCGATGGAAATGCGTTGCTTGGAAAGCTGAGTGTTTTGTTTTTATAAATGGATTATTTTTTTTTAGCAGCTTCTGTGGCTCAAAGCGTGTCCCCGCTGACATGTGCTGCTTACTCAACTTTATTACTGTAAACAAAAAGTTGTCCATGTTGCAAACTCATCAATTTGCGCGCTATATTTAGCGACTTTTCTGACCCCTCCAGAGATTATTTGTCAATAAAGTTACTGCAGATTTTAATTCCTGCTATGAAATAGACAACATAAGTCACTTTTAGATACAAATATAGAACACTGGCTGATTGATGAAAAAAGTACAATTAAACTTCAAAAAATATATACGTATATATTAGTGCCTGGACTCAGAGCCCAAACACCACCAAATTACAAATCAATTTGAAGGGGTTACTGTAGTTGTACTTTTGCTGAAAAACACATCATTGTCCAAAACATGAAAAATTTATTTGATCATACTTGTTAATGGTAAATGGAGTACACTTATGTAGCACTTTATCGACACCACATGTTGTCCAAAGCGCTTCACCATTAAAGTGAACATATGCGGCCAATACGCTAGCGCAGCCGCGTCAACCTACGGAAAGGTTTTCCTGTTGACTTTCAAATAATAAATTAGGTGATCCTGCAGGTTCCCTTCCTTGCCTTTCACTGGCCAGCAGCAGAAAGCACCTTTGGTACAGTTTTGAAATCTATCTCTGTCTATACCCATCCATGCTGTGTCTGTCGTAGCAGCTAGCTTGCGTTAAGCTAACCTGGAGGAAGGTTGATGGTCTTTATTGTCTAATTGCGTCTTACCAGTTTCATATTAACCAGCTAAACATTGCCATACACATGGAAACATTTCAGTATATACGGTATCACACAATTTTCTGTAATTACTCACAATTTTTTGCTTCTACGTTTTTCGTCAAAGCATGTAACAGATATTTACTTGAGTAAAGTCGAAATCTACTCAACCAGTTCTCAGAACTTCTTGCTTACAGGTTTAGTTCTGCTCATGAGCATTGGTGTGCGAGGCCCCGTAGAGGTAACTTGAGCGGGGAATTTTCGCTCTGAGAAGATACGCCAAAGGCATACAACTGATTGGCAGGGATGGGGAATCCAGGTCCAGAGAGAGCAAACCCTGAAACAGTTTGACTTCAGCCACAGGTGCTTCTATGAACTCGTTTACCTGCCAGTTAATTAGAAGCACCTGTGGTTAAATAGTCAATCTGTGTCAGGGTTTTTACTTCCTGGACCTGGATTCCCCAACCCTGCTAATAGGCTATTTGAATTTGGCTCTGCAAGAAGATTACAAAAGCAAACATCTGCAGACTGGAAGATGAAACAGCGTTCTGCATCCTCCCGACAACTGGAAGCAAATATTGCGACCTACGTGTTTAAAAGGCTTCCTCCGCATATCTCGTCCTTGGCCCTTGCTCCCACTTGAATTGAATTCACCCTGTTGGTCCGTCCGTACGCATAATCCCGCTGACTGTCGCACAAACAAGCGCCAGGAAAAAAAAAAAAAAACTCCAAAATACCTCGTCCGAGTCTCACCAAGCAGAAAGGAGGTCATGAGAGATTTAGCGGTGTGAATGACTGCGAGGGATATATTTTTTTCCACTCGTACAACAACAGAGGCTTTTTGATTTTTTTTTCCTTTACTTTATTAGTGCCAGTGAGCAGGCCAGCCGCTGTTGCTCGTCCGTCACATAAAAGACGTCAAGGAAGCCGCTCGCTGCGTGCGAGGAGCTTACTTTAATTACCAGACGGCAGTTGTCGCCGGCGTGCCGCATTGTGTCGCTCGGGCCGACACAGCAAAGGACTTCTAATCCACGGGGGCGTCTTGCGGACCACTTTCGGAGGGGCTCAAACGTTTTTAGCGCCAGTGCGGATGCAGACTGCGAGCGAGCGGGCTCCGAAAGCAGCTTAACGCTAAGAACGCAGCTGGTGTTTGACATCTTTGGACAAACTCGACTGGACTTGGAAGGCAAGAGTCACACAACTCAGAGACACGACTCAAAGAATTCCTTTGGCTTTGAATGCTCTGGCATGCTTTTGGATCTGAACTCAATCAAAGCTGGGGAGATGATAGTGGACTTCCTTCGACATCATCAGACAGTCTCATCTAAATGACATCTGAGAGACAGCAAGAAACTTTGGAATTTGCCAAGACCAAATCAAGAATGCCTTGCAAGCAAAGTTTACTTCCGAACCTGATCACCGAGTTCTGGTCCCCACTTTTAAGGACTTCAAACTGGTCAGAGAAACCCTCCCTGACTGACACTTGATCTCATCCGAGATGATCGTCTTCTAGCATCAAGTAGCTACTGCCAGAGCGACATGAGCAAAAGTCGTTTAATGCCGTCAAGAAACGGCCGGACGTTTTGTTCACTTTCTGCTTTGATGACTAAGTCAGGAAAGATGACTCAGGATTTCTTGCTCCCTGTGGAGCTCTAAAAAAAAATGAATCCAAATTAATATTTTTAACATATTTTTTTTTAGTTTTTGGATAAAATATTCTTTAAATGAATGAATGATTTAGATTTAAAAAAAAAAAAAAAAGAATAATTAAGTTAGTCAACAAATGTCCACATTTTAAAGTTTACAGAAAATGAGAGATCAAAGGGTCGTCGAAAAATATAAAAAATATTTTTAATTTTTTAAAAATAAATTAAATTAAATTAAATTAAATGTTTAAAAATCACCTAAAATGGTCCAAAAAGTGACCATAAAATGTCCAAAAAGGAAGAGGAAAAGTAGGAAAATTACCATAAAATTCTGTGGAATTGCCAAAAATGTCGAAGAATTAAAAAAAAATAAAATAAAATAAAAAATTAATTAAAAAAAATAACAATAATTAAAAATGTTCTATTATGATACAGCTTTAATTAGCTCATGGGCCCTCAGTATACATCTTCATCATAATGTTCAAATATTTTTGCGGCTCCAGAAAGATTTTTTTGTTATTTATTTGGCCTATAACGGCTCTTTTGACAATAAAGCTTGCTGACCCTTGGGTTAAGAAGATGGATGGATGGATGGATGGATGGATGGATGGATGGATGGATGGATGGATATTGACTTTAAAAATATGAAGTAGTTGCAACAAATTAGAACTTTTTATCCCAACAAAACGTTTTTCTCTCAATTGCTATCATAACATTCTGACTTTTTCCCTTCCTTTGGCACGTGTGGGTGCACTTGGTCGTTGTCCTTGGACAAACTCCTCCCTGTACCCAACAAGTTCAAGGACCCCGTGCTCGAGAATCTCACCGTCTTTGACGGAAGTACTACATGGCATCCTCAAGTGCTCAGCCGCTTCAATTTCACATTTTTTTTCCCCCGAAAATGTCACAAGTTGGCCATAGCATCTTTTTGTTCTGCAAAGTGCACTTGAGCAACTTTGCATAATGTTGTCAAGCGAGCGGCGCGGGACCACGCTCCCCGTGTCCGTTAAAGGGGGCCGGCTGATGGTATCAAGCTGCTTTTATTGGCGCTCAAAATGGCTTCAGTGACTGCGGCCTCTCAGTCATTCTCGGGTTGAGGACAAAACAAGTACAGCCGGGCGAGCCTCGTTTTTATTATCCGACGCCTTCCGATCTGACGCCGTCCCGAGCTGCGCATCTTTTGATTTGATTTATCTTTGAGCCCATTGCAAAGTCATCCCAGCTATTTTTATCCTGCGTCATACGAGTAATACGTCCGTGGAGGACAGCGGGACGACACTTTAATGTCACCTTAAACGAAAGCATGCTCAGACTTTTTGTCTTCATGTTCTCCGGCGCAACATTTGGCCAATTGGTGAGAGCTGTTCAACAACCATCTGTGGGACGCTCTTAATAAACAAGTCATCCAAATATGTACAACAAGCTCATTAAACCATCTGGAAATGGTCGTAGTTGGATATATAAATACACAACAAGGATTAAATGAATCCTTGAATAGTATAGCTGCAATGTCAAATATTGTATATTCATTTAGTATGTTGTTGTTTTTTTAATCATTTTAAATACATTGTCTTCTGTGGAAGCACAAGTACTAGCCTAATTAAATTACATTATCATAAATTAAATGTACACAAATTTGAATGAATGTAATACTATCATAATTAAAATTAATGATAGAAAATACTCTATTTTAATGCAAATATTTAATATATTTTTGAATAACATACATTCATATAATGATCAAAATAAAGTCAAACACAGCCACATCATATGATCTTTTTTCTAGTTTGTGGCTGTATGTGGAAATAATTTATTATCATAAATTATAGCTATACAAATTTGAATAATTGTAATAATGAGATAAGGAAAATAAAATGCATTAAAAATATTAATATTATTTTTTTCTTTTACAATGTAATTAAAATTTAAAAATGTAAATACAATTAAAATGTCATTAATTAAATTAATTTTAAAATATTTTTTTTCTACTCTGTGGCTGTATGTGGAAATTTATTATCAAATTTTTGCTATGCAAATTTGAATAATTGTAACAATGAGATAAGGAAAATAAAATGCATTAGTGCTATTTTACCAAAAAGAATTACACAGAAATATTATTTGTTTCTTTTAAAATGTAATTAAAATTTAAAAATTTTAATAAAATTAAAATGTAATTAATTAAATTAATTTTAAAATAATTATTTTTTTTGTGGCTGTATGTGGAAATAATTATCATAAATTATAGCTATACAAATTTGAATACGGAATTGTAATAATGAGATAAGGAAAATAAAATGCATTAGTGCTATTTTACCAAAAAGAATTACACAGAAATATTAATATTAAATCACGTATTTTTATGTCATGTAAATGTCGACAAAATCTAATAAAAATCAGGAAAAATAATTGAAAGAAATTAAATGTGTCAATACAGAATATATGCACGGTCAAATGTTAAAGCATGAAAAAAAAAAAAAAACATGAAATCATCAGACGGCATTCCCAAAGCGATCTTGCGCGAGCCTCCCGATCACTGCAGTCCCACCTAAAGTGAGGTGTTCGGCGGCAGAGATGGTTGCCATGGTAACACCTTCCGTCAGCTCGCCACAAATGTCGCCGCTCGGGGGAGAGTAGCAAAGGGAAAGCGCCGCTAATCCATTCGACAAAATGCATGCGTGCACACACTCCCCCCCCCTCTGCGCCGACTTGGGAGTCCAACACCCCACCCATACGCTGTCTACATTTATTTTTTTTATATAGAGATTTGTATTTTCGAATGGGTTGTCTGGTCTTTAAGCAAACATATTGCTTTCTGCTTTCGGCCCCGTTCGCCGCGTAGCATAGTGGATGAGACACTCAGTAAATTGCTTGCTATTTTGCTGTTCAAAGTTATTATCTATGCTTTGGTTTAACACCATCTGAAGCAGACATCTGTGAAAAATATACTTGATTACCCAAACACTTAATTCCGATGTTTCATGAGGTTAATTTACTGCCTCGGACGTGACGAAGGAGCAACTCCATGAGTCAAGTATCCAGTCAAAGTTTGTTGCTAGCTAGCTAGATAGCTGGTGCGGCGCAAGTAGCGCCAAGCTTGCCTTGACCTCCGACTACCCGCGATAGCTGACGTGAGTGTCTCGCATGTCCAGCCCAGTGAAGGCTTTTTTAGGACCGTCTCGGCTGTCAGTTAAGATAAGTTTTGCTATTAAGTGTGTTTTGATTAGGCGCAAACAAAGCGCAAGGCAAGACCGCTTAACCGGCAAACAAAATCCATTTTTGGGTTAGATTTATATGGTTCCGCAGATCCTTAAAGCGATGGAACACTTAGAACTAATTTTCCAGTATTGGATTAGGCATTGTGTATAAAGAATAAAAGTGCAAAAATCTCTGGCATCTTATTGCCGGAGTTTTCTTTTAAATCGATTAAGTATCAAAATTCGAACGTACCATGGTGAACGCCATTATCCTGGTCACGTGATCGTGATGACATATCCCGTGCGTAAAACGAAAAAAGCTGCCTTCGCTCATTTCAATGGGAGTTTGCTGACGTAATTGGCAAGAAAAAGACAGTCTTCAATCCCAAATACTCAACTTTATTTCTAACGCACTTTAAAACAAGTATTGCTGTATACAAAGTGCTGTATATGAAACAGAAATTGGTCATGCAGTAAAGAATAAGATAAGAAAAACAAGAACAAAGCAAATATTTTAGGTGAGTATGCACTTTACTTTGGAATCAGCCAGTGCTCCCTCAAACGTCTCCATCTTGTCCAAAATGCTGCTGCTCGTCTCCTTACTGGTGCCCGTAAGAGGGAACACATAACCCCTATCCTGGCCTCTCGTCACTGGCTGCCCGTGAAATTTGGAGTCCACTTTAAAATTCTTCTTTTTGTTTTCAAATCTCTGAATGATCTTGCCCCACCTTATCTTGCTGAGCTCTTACACCTCTACACACCTGCCCGTGCCTCAGGTCAGCAGACCAGACTCAATCGGAAGGTGCCGAGGGCAAAGCGGAGGCATAGAGGAGAACAAAGCAAATATTTTTTTGTTGTTGCCGGTCCCCCCCTTTGGAATGACCTTCCACTAAATATTAGGCAATCTTCCTCTTTATCCTCTTTTAAAACACGTCTTAAAACACATTTATATTCTTTGGTTTTTGGCGCACCATCAGACTTGTTTTTGGTGTTTTGTGGTGTGTATGAATTTGATGTTTGATGTTTAATCTACTTATTTATCTATGCATTCATTTATTTATTTATTATTTACTCGCCTACTTCTTAATTTACTGATGTAAAATTTATTTACTTGTTAAAAAAAAAAAAAACTTGTATACGCACATCAAAATGTTTGCTTTGTTCTTGTTTTGTTACCTTATTCTTTACTGCACAACCAATTTCTGTTTATATACAGCAGTTTGTATACAGCAATGCCTGTTCGAGTTGAGTTGATTTGAGATAAAAAGTGCTATAAAATCCTAATTGCTCAACATACATTTTTTTAGGGAAGAGTTGAAATTAACCATTTCACAGAATAACTGGTTACCGTAATTTCCGGACTATAGAGTGTACTTGATTATAAGCCGCACCCAGTACATTTGTAAAGGAAAAAGCATTTTGTACATACATAAGCTGCACCTGACTATAAGCTGCATGTGCCCACATTTCAAAGAAAGACGGTACACAGAAAGAGTTTTCAAAGGTTTTAGAATATACCTTAGCTTTTCTTTCCAAACAGTGCCTCTGATGCGCCAGTAACACAGCAGCAATACGGTAGTAACAGGGTGGTTAAAAATAACATACTGGTAAAAGTCATTGAGACTTCTTGTATTTTCCATGATGAGGGTCTGTTCATGCTCATTTTATTCATCCACAAAGTGCTAAGTTAGATTAAACTTGCATCTTCCTCCACACATATATTCCGCAGGCTTGAAAGCATGTGACAAAAGTGGCGGCTTTTCGTCCGGAAATTACGGTAACTTTTCATAAGTCTTGTGTTCCTTTATGATGGTTTTCCATTGAATTGTCCAAAATTAAAACAAGAATTATCCTAACAAATGACCTTTAATTGCTAAGTTTGGTGTTGAAATTGCTTCATTTAATGGCAGTCAATGGCACCAATTTCATTTTTGGATTGAGTTGACACAAATTGGTCAAACTAATGGCCTTGCGCATCCTTAAAGTGACACATTGAATACTTGCATGTGTCATTCCCAAGTCACAATAACCAACATGATGTTGATTCACTGGCAGATGAGCCAACTCATAGGAAATCCAAACATAAGCGACAACAACGTGGCTTTACTTACCTTCGTTGTCCTTGAGGGTGAAGTTGGGATTGACCGGCATCTGGCTGGGCAGCGAGAAGGAGAAGCGCTGCCCGTTGGCAAAGTCGTCCTTGTCCACGGCGCTGAGCGTCTGGATCACCTGACGTCGGGTGAAAGCGGACAAGATCATTAGCCCAAAACGAGGACGGGTGGCGTCCAGCCCAAACGTCTGACTTGAGTTTGTTCCTTTTAATTGGCGACAGTGTGGGAACTGGTGACAGCCGCCTCGGGAGAAAAACAAGCTGCCAACGCACTTTTTTTTTTTTCCTCTTCAAGTGAGAGATCTGTTTTGTTCCTCTGAGCTCCATCTTTTGGAAATCTCTCGCTACACTACGTCCAATTACAGTTTTACAGTATGTGGTTTTATGGGCCGACACGGCAAACAAACCATCTTTAGCTTGGCTTGACTGGCTGTCCGCAGGTCTTTAAGAAGCTTCTTGTTACATTTCTTTATCTTTACATTCTATTTAAGGTTTTTCCAAAAAAAATGCCACCAAGAATAAACCGCATCATTATACTGGCTTGCCGTGCGTCAGCGGGTCTTCGAAAAGTTTCAAATGAGAACTTTCTGAAAATTGACTGAAATTCCCAACAGCCCGTCCGTCGATTCTTAAAAAAAAAAAAAAAAGTCGTTCCAGAGTGAATCAAGACTACCTCTGATGTAATGTTAATTTCGTCAACGAAAACTAAACAAAAATAATTTCGTCAACACACATTTTTCACTGGACTAAAACTAGATTATACTAGATTTAAACCTTCATTAATAAACAATAACTGGGACTAAATCAGTATGCATTTTTTTGTCGACGAATGAAGAGGACACGAAAATGTACTTCACTTCATAAAAACTGGACTAAAATTCATGGACATTTTAGTTCAAGAACAAAAACGTGACTAAAAATAGGATTTTGTAAAATCTTGTCACTGCTAATCTGTCACTGTGACACTGTCATGTGACACAGCTAAGTCTGTTTGAATGCTCTATATAAATAAAGATGACTTGACTTGACCCTCTTTCAAATCTGCAGCTAGCGAGTGCAACATGCACAAACACATGGGACAAACACGAGGTGCATTCACGGTTAAAACAAAAAAGTAAATTATAGTTATAATGCAACATTAATCTAACAGCGATAATGTTCATTATAGCTAGTTCATTTACTAACTCATAGCATGGTAGCCACTTGTTGATATACTGTAATTGTGTGTCAAGTTGTTCTTTCATCAAAAAGATGAGAGAAATAAAGACTGAAATAAACAATTAAAATGCTAAATTTATAGTTGACTAAAAATGGACAAAAAAAAATGGGATGAAGTTGAATCACTATGATAAAAACTAGCAAGCGTAATTGAAATTGGACTAAAACCGAGACTAAATTTTAAAATGGTGGATAAAATTAACATTACTCTTATGGTTGCAGTCATGTAGTGCACTCCCATTTTGTCAACCAAATTCTTAACCATTCCGTAGAAGTATAAGAGTTCAGACTTTAAACACCGCTTTGTTTGTCCAGGTGCCAAACTGCGATGCTAGCTAGCTTTTGAACGCACTTTAGTTTTTGTGTTTGCCTCTTTGATCACGAAGTCTGTAATCATAACTACACTTTCTATATCCAAATAAAACGAGGTTGAGCTGCAGGTTGTGAAGAATTGATCTTGTTAATGAACTCATGGGAAGGCAAACGTTGAAAGCGGTTGATGTCTTGAACGTGTGCAGCCAAGCCTAAAGCACAATGTCATTGCTCGCACTTAATCCGCAGTAAAGCCGCTGCGTCATTTAGCGCAAAAAAACCTTCATTCAAACTTCTCCCTAACTAGCTTCAAATAATTAGAAATGAGGTTTGCTTTTTTTTTTAGTCTTTCTATTCCGCCAGCGAGTCGGCCTCTCGGCCATTTTCGTGTGACTGATTGCTCTCTATCTCCAGAAAAGGAGAAAAAAAATCTGCTTAATTCAAATGACTTAAACAGCAGAGAGCAAAGTGGAAGGAGCTTCAATTGTGAGAATTGGTGTCATTTGTTCTTTCCATTTTCAATGGCAATTGAAAAACAAACAAGTGGCTCATTATTGTTTTTTTTTATGTTTGTTTGTTTTTTAAACTAAGACAAGAAAAAATGGAAAAAAGAGATTTGGTAACGTGAAATGAGAGCATTTTTTCACAAGTCAATTTTAGGGTGAGATCGAAAATGTGAAATTGAAAACCTGAAAATTGAAAAACAGGACTGATTTTACGATTTGATTAATAGTGATTTCCTAAACCAGATTTTTTTTATTTTTTTTTATTGAGCATTAGCAATTCTACATTAGCTTGTTAGCCGCTACAACCGAGACACACAGTTCCTAATGTACCATTAGCAATTCCACATTAGCTTGTTAGCCGCTACAGTCGAGACACAGTTCCTCACGTACCATTAGCAATTCTACATTGGCTTGTTAGCAACTACAACCGAGGAGGTTGTTAAAAATGGAGGATGTCGCCGCTACCCACCTGTCCGGCCCTGGTGCTCTCGCAGACGATGACCTCCTCGTCGGCGGCGGCCACTTGCGGCGCGTTGTCGTTGACGTCCAGCACCTGCACGGTGACCGGGATGTAACTGAGCAGGCCCGGATTGTCTGGTGACACACAAAATATCAAAAGGTCAGCCGTCTAATTCGTCGTGCAATAACACCCGGGGCTTTTCCTGTCTGGCTGCTGCTACTCACGCTCGCTCGCTGCAAACCTTTCATCATGTTTGTCAACAAACAGAAACGTCGCTGAACTGAAAATGGACAAACTGGGAAGCAAACATCCATGATTTGGTTGGTTGGAGGCAATTTCTCACAGGCATAAAGAAAACATTTAATTGCGAATTGTTTAGCAAATAATGGCTAGCCTGCTCAATTAACTCATTTGCTCCCAAAAACGTATAAATACGTTCGATTTTAAATGTTTTAAGTGTCCCAAAGACGTATTTATACGTTTTTGTTTTTTGTTTTTTTGTTTTATGGTAGAGCATACGTTAGGTTTTGATGCAGCCTCTCAACTGCAAAGAACGGTTGAAGAGCTGGTAATTACTGAAATGGCCAGCGCTAATAGCCACACAGTATAAGAGAGTATAAGAGATCAACCAGGGCCTGATGAAAGAAGAGACTTTAATCTTCCTTTTGGTAGGTTGCATGTTTTGATAGCAATAGAACACAACATTCTATGGGCCTTGCAAAATCAGTCCAAATCCAGTAAAACCGCCGGGAGTGAAGGGGATTGCGTCTGTGAAAATGGCCGCCAGTGAATGAGTTAATAGAGCCCAGGTTTCAAAGCAAACATGGTGATGTGGCATTTAGCTATGCTGCACACAAATGGAAGTGAAGTCAACTTGCTTTTAAATACAGGTTAAAAAAATACCCCCCGCCCCCCTCCTTTTCTTTGATTAAGGTCTTTTAAAAATTGTCTAAATCAATGACTTCTTGTCATTTCACAAAGCCACTTTTCATCTTTTCTTTGAAATGTTTTTAAATCGACAGAAAAGTAAAAAAAAAAAAAAAAAAGCCTGTCCTTTAATGATCAGGTTTAACTATGTCTGAATTTCCTATTTTTGAATCTCCTTGTGTTTTTAAATGTACGCCATCCATATTTTCTGATTTTCTCATTATAGTTTGATTGACACTTCACACAGTTCAACTACGGCAGTAGAAAAGAAAGAATCCTCGTTGAAGTCGTTTGCCGGTTTTCTCAATATCTCAATCTTAAGTCAAATGAAATTTAACAATTTCTTTTTCTTTTTTTCTAATGAGAAGTATGTGCGATGTGATGTCATAGTGAAATATTTGACTGTGCTGTATAATGAAGAGCATTGGGAAGAACTGCAAATCTAGAGTAAATCCATCAACATGTTTTGAAAAGGATTGTGCATGTGAAATGTGCATTGCGAGCAAAGCCCACAGATAGAAGAAAAGACAATTTTCCTTGGCAGACACGTGACATATTGTGGAATTAAATCAAATGGGATGCTCATCAAATCTCGATTCAACTAGCTTTGACATTTCCGCTTCTGACACTGCTATAAAGTTAACATTTAAAACGTACAACGGATAATATTCAAATGTATGCTTCTTAAATATCCAGCCATTCAAATTGTCGAGGAATGTGACTTAACTTTGATATCGTGTCGACTTTCTTTCATTTTTTTTTTTTTTGTATTCATGTCTGCCCTTTGTCATGACGATATTCAATGTGAAGGACAAACGGAAGAAGATGGCACCTTCATAAAGCAAGCTGCCCGTTTTCCTGATGTGTTGATCAGGTTGCGACTTTTTTTGTTAGAAGGTCACGCAGGTGCAGTTGTTGAGTTAAACAAATGTTTGTATTTTGTGCCTGCGTGAGCTTGCACCTGACGCTTGCTTTGACAGACACATTTTTTTTTTTTTTATGCTTTCTACTCACTCGCCTGCTGCTCTTTTATGCGTGACTGCAGGCGTCCTTGCCCATTCAAAGGCTTGCTGGCTTCTTCTTTTTTTTTGTTTTTTTTTGGGCGGGCGCCTTTGAATGGAGGCGCCCAGGCCGCATGCAAATGAGAGACGGTGGAGATAATGAAGCATTAGCATGCGCTACCTCCGTTGCTTGGCAGGGGATTTGCCGAATTGTGATTACAAATTAGCCAAGTTACCTGATAGCTAAAGTAAGCGGGGGCCCGCTTTCATTTAATTAATTGTTACTGTATGAAAGGACATTGAACAATCGGGACTAATTTGATTTTGGTAGTCAATTATAAGGAGGAGTGCGCCTGATCTGATTTGAATACACTCTAATCAATATGTAAATGATCCCCCCCTCTTATCCTCGGCAAGCGCAATTGTAAATTTCACGCTTAAAGCATTTCACGCTGGCAATATTTACTCACTGTGGTGATTGCATCGAGAGCGGGAAAGGCAAAATGTTTGAAGGCGGGTGGTGCCTCTTTTTTTTTTTTTTTTTTTACTGGCCGGGTACCTACCAACCTCCGAGGCCATCACGGTGATGTTGTGCCAGGCCGTGTCCTCGCGGTCCAGCGGCTGCGTGGTCCTGATCATGCCGCTCATCTCGTCCATGCGAAAGTAGACGGGCTCCGCCTCCTTTTTGTCCATGTAATACCTGAAAGCATCAAGCAACAGTCAGCCATGCAGTCGTCTTCGATGTTACTCACACAGAATAGCGAAACGAGAAAAAAAAAAAACAAAAAAAACGGGAAAGGGCAGCTTTGAAGCTCATGATGGTTCACAGCCTTTGACAGGTTGCCCAAGCAATTGTAAGATCGACACGGTGCAGTGTATTGATCGGAAGGCAGGGACGACTCACTTCCCAAAGACCAAAAGCTAACATAGATGTGCAACAACAGCATATCAAAGTGGAACGAGGCCAATAAAACTAGACAGGATCAATTGTTGACAGAAATCAACAACATGATAGGGTTAAAGGTTAGCAATGAGGGATTCCCATTGTTAGGGTTCACAATTGTCATGAGTCATGACACTATTAGTCACTCCTTATAGGGTATATGCCATGGAAGAGGCGGGACTGTTTTTGCACAAAGGTTTGTTTCCGGTTCCTGTTGTGACGTAATTGGCCGCGTCCCATTGGTAACGGCACAACCTTAGACACCTGCACCCGCAACGGGGTATATGTCGATGGACTTCCGGTGGAAAAAGTCAATCAGAGAAAAAAAAAGGTAAAAATGAAAAAAAGTGAATAAATAGAGGCATATGCGTACAACAACCACTTCTACTCAGTGTTGCTGTGTCCCGTTGTGTGACGCTACCGCTAGATATAATGGCATACTTCGTTTTTTTTTGTTTTGTTTTTTTATTTCCCTCCGACGCGGAGACACAACGTCGGTGGCTTTTCGCCATCCGCCGGGAGCAGTTTGCTATTACACGCCACACTTGCGTGTGTAGTCGGCATTTTTTGAAAGAGGATTTACTGGAGGCCACGTCAGAGGAAGGACGGCGTTCGTTGACAAGAGGAGCCATCTCTGTGTTGTTTGAATGGAACACACATATAGCTTAAATCCTTTGTCTTTTTTTTAAGATAACGTGGATGAATGTGCTTTTATTATACGACTTACGTCCGACAAAGTAAGGTGAGGTAAATCGAGCAGAGAACGAGTGAAAAATAAAGCCATTTTGCTTGGATAGTGGTAACCAGAAACTGCAGTGTACACGGCACACTTTTGCCGGAAGTGCGTGAAGGTGGAAATGTGAGTATTGGGTAATTCTGCGAAATATTGCACCACAACTGCACCCGCAGTCTGCGCCCAGTTACCCACCTATTCACTAAAGATATTGCTCTAATCATATACCGGCGCAAACACGCCCACAAAACTTACAGCTTGGACAAATTTTGCACCTGATTTACCACACATAGCAACGGATTTGCACCAAGAACATTGTAGTATAGTAACAGTTGCAAAAAAGTTGACATTATCAGAAAGCGAGGTTGGACCGAGAGTAAGCGTTTATAACGCCATTAAGCTGTTCAGAGCAGAGAGTACGACAACGACGTCATTCATTCATAAAGTACAAATTATTGGTGCGATCGTTTGTTAAAAATATATTTTCAGAGGTTGACGTGGGCGTACAGTATGCATCTGGCATGTAAAAATGATGGCAAAATGCCAACCTCACTCCCATTGCCGATCAGCCCGGGTTACGTCAAGTGTCGAAAACCAACATTTAGAAAAATGTCCCCCCTCCCTCCCTCTCTCCTCTCCGCGTGATCAGCCTGAGGGGGACGGGCTTGCCATGCCACCATGCACTGCTGTCGAGGAAGCGCCAAGTTTACACCAGCCTTCCATATATGTTATTTGCGTCACTCAAACTGTGTGGCTATTAGCACTGGCGTTAGTGAATTAAACGCTTTATATCAATGAGTCTCATTTGCATTGGGGTGGGCATAATATGCGCCAAATGTATGCAAATTACCTAATTTACATACGCGCAAATACCGCCGGCACACCGGGGCGCAATCTGGTTGGCAGGGCACTTAGTGACAAATTTCCCCATCTGCATGTGTTTAGTGAATTAGGCGCTCCCGGATTGCTCCATTTTACCAGTTAGGTCCGCGCAAAGGCTACGCAAACCTTAAGTGAATCTACCCCTTTGTGTTTTTCTCCAGTTCACTTTAAAAATGGCTCCCTGTGTGTTTCAGGACTTGATTTTAAATAGCTTTCATTCACACAAGGGCCTTGTGTGGGGCCTACCATGGTCAATCTGGGCCGGGGTTCTTTAGGCTGTCATTCCTCTCAGTGTGGATCAGCTCCCCTTGGTTGCTTTTCCTCACATGGTTTCTCTGTGCCCCACCATGTCTTTTTACAAACTTCTCATGTTGTGTGTGCGTATAGACGTGCTCATGGGGATGTTGGGGGCAGGAGGTGGGTTTTCTTTTGATATTGAACTATGGATGTTTTCATTGCACAGCACTTTGAGTTCCATGTGTACATATGAAAAGTGTTTGATTTGATATCCAATTTAGGAATGAAAGTGCTATATCGCCTTGCCAGACAGGCACCATCCTACTTCTGATCCTACTTCTCAAACCCGGAAATTGCCAGCTCACTCTCATCCCAGCATTCTGTGTTAAAGCTGTTTATGAAGATCAACCATACTTGGGAAAAACATTATCGTTTTTGACATCCTTTAATGGAGTACCATTGCAGTTGGGAACAGTGCAGAAAAACTGAAACTAAACAAACCAGAATACCCAGAGTTAGAGTGAAATATTCCCTGAAGGGATTCAAACTAGACGGGTGGAACAGTCAAATGGAGTGAGCTCTAGAAGTGTTTTTCCCCAACCCCGTCAAGACATTCAAGAAGGTGCAAAACTTCAAAGGGAAAGACGTCTTTATTTTCTTTTGAGACAGGCACCTTTGACTCCACCTTGTAAGCCAGAAAATTGCCAAGTGGCTTCGACTCCCCCATTCTGTGACAATGCCATTCAGACAGAATGGCAATATGGCGGAGGAGGAAAAAAAAGTGGAACGGAAGTTTTGATGGTCAATGACACATTTGGGCATCCTTTGGTGGGGGGCCTACACACTTGCAGGCTGGAACATAATGCACTGGGGTGAAAGGTCACTTCCATAAGAACAATAATAAAGACTGACAGATGAATATCTTTCCTGTTTGAAAAGAGGCAAATAAAACGACATTTGTTTTCCACTTGGTGTCACAAGTCATAACATCAGACATTGACGACACCACACATGAAGCCATAAAAGTCTGCTGCTGTTCATAAAAAGCGAAGCTTCTCCAAGGAGTCATCCAAAAAAGTGGAACGGCCGCAGCAGCAGCGGCACGTCATCTCATTAGCGCCGTCGCCGGCTGCTGCTGACGTGCGCGAGTGTCACACCAGCAGATACCTGAAACCTCGGATTAGTCCACCGCCTCGGGGCCGCTATCTGTCTTTTCCATTTGCGCCGCCTCAACAAACTGGAGTTTAGAGCGCATACAAAATGTGCTAAGCAGTTGTATCGCCCGCGGTTCCTTCCGCCGGGAAACAAAGAAATCATTCACGGAAATATTCATTGGGAAAAACGGGAACTTGCAAGTCTTGCAGACTGACATCAAGCCACATGGGTGAGGCCTGGCATAAATCTGGCAGGCTCCGAAAGGTCATGGCTTCTTGCATCACCGTGGGTGTTGTACCTGAACGAGTCCAATGAACAAAAGTTTTTCGGAGAACGTGAACTGGATTAGGGTTAATGTAAGGAATTAAGGATTAAGATTTGAGATTCTCAGGGTAAGAGTTAGGATTAGGGGTTGTTCAGGGTTAGATTTAGAGTTAGGATTTGGGAATTCCCCAAAGTGTTTTCTTAAACTGGATACTGAAGGGTTTCAGGGATTGACAAAGCTAGCTATATATATACAACCAATATGCGGACTTGCGATCGAAGTTTTACCTGACGGGGCTGTTCCTGCTGTCGGGGTCCCGGGCCGTAACGGCGCCCACGTCCGTGCCAGCAGGCGAGTTCTCGTACACATCCATGATATAATAATCCAAAGAGAAGACGGGCGCTTCGTCAACGTCGCCCACGGTGATTTTCAGCGTGGCTGTGTCCTTGAAGGAGCCCAGGTAGGAAAACCGAGGATCGGCGTGTGTGTTGGTGCCCTCGATGTGCAGCGTGTACGTCTTCTTCCTCTCGTAGTTTAGTGGCTGTCGGGACCAGAGTGAAGATTTCAATGCTCATGTGGCTGGTTTTCGGGTGGCTCGTATTGCAGCAGCAGTCCCAAACCATGGACTTGTTTCAAGGGAAGCAATATTTTGTTGTCCATATGTAAGAGCTTTTTGAATTGCCGTGATTGCAGAAAAATGTAGTTTGATGTTGGAAATTTTAAAAAAGTATTCAGTGTTTTTCTTGAGGATTTTGAGAGCTTGAATGCCTCATGAGAGCCTGCCGCAAAACCATACGGTATGTGAAAATCATCTGTCGTGATAAACCCATATATTAAATAGCACTGCTGAGATTCTTTTACTTGCTTTTGCTCACTTCTAGTCTTACATTTTTGCTACTGTATCATGTCACTAGGATGTATTTCTTTCAGACTCTCATGATCAATCAATTGGTTGTTCAGTGTGTCTGTGCGGCCTGGTTGGAAACCGTTGCTCGACCACACGGTCCGAACTGTAATATTGGCATTCCGAGTTTACCTTTCTGAGGGTGATGATTCCCTCTTTGGTGTCCTTGTCGGTGGCTATCGAAAACATGTTAGCCCCTTCCGAGTTAATGATGCTGTACTTGATGTCCGCGTTGACGCCCAAGTCGTCGTCGTTGGCTTTAATCTTCCCCACCGGCTTCCCGACTTGGGCCGACTCCGGGACGTACTGCTGGTAATTTTCTGCGGATGCAAACGGGACGTAACAAAGAGAACTTCCCATCAGACCCACTTGGGACTACGGTACGTACTCTGCGGGAACTTTGGCGGGTTGTCGTTGACGTCGGTCAGCGTGACGTTGATGACGGTGGATCCGGAGAGGCCGCCCACTTGGCCCGCCATGTCTTTGGCTTGGATGACCACAATGTAATGTTCCCGGGCTTCCCGGTCCATGTTGGCTAAGGCAGTCCTGATGGTCCCTGCAACAAAAGACTACTTGTTGTTAGAACCCCTTTGGTAAACTACCGGTGTTGTATTATACTCCTCAGAAAATGTTCTGCTACAATAGTAAATACTAATTAAATGAAAAATTGGAATGAAGTATTCTTCTGTCCAGTTTGTATGCCAAGGATCCCCCCCAATACGACCGCCATCCTTGCTAATGGTTCCTCACCGATAATCTTTTGTGTTGACACCAATGACAGGCAGACAAATGGAATGGTAATGCATTTCTTTATTTTATGATTGCGGTCCTGAAACTTTGTTGCATTCTGTACAATGACGAGAGAGTTCTGTCTTCATACTTTGTCATAATTAGCATTTAAGCATGAGAACGATAACCCAGCAGAGATAAATAAAATATCGTACATAAGACTCATCACTGTAGTCAGCCGCCTTCATCCTCGCTTCGCTCGTCAAGGCTTTGCCTCGTCTTTCATGACATTCGATGACTGCTCAGCCTTGAATCAAGGACTTAAAAAAAAAAAAAACATCTGGCTCACATTTCAATGTACACGAATGTGCACGTGTCGGAAAAATGAGTGCAACTTCTTCTACCGCCACCAAGATGGAAACAGCAAAGCGAGAAGCCGCCTTGATTTACTGGATGCAATAAGTGCAGTTCACGTCTTCTCTTTTGGTGCCGGTCGCAATGAGAACCTTAATTCACCAGATGTAATAACGTCCTTACACTCGCACTTCCGCCCCCCGAGCGCTAAATCTGACTCTTTCGTTTCCCGCATGCTTGCGCCTATCGGGGGGCAGCCGTGGAATACGCGTTTTGGTGAACTTTTGAACCCCTCGCAATAATACGCTTGACAGGGAACGGCGAGAGCCGGGAGGGAACGGCGTGCTGTTGATGGGAAACACCTGCCGTGCCGCCCTCGCCTCCCTGCCGACATCCGTGATTGTCTGACAGATCGCGTTGGACGTCATTGCAGAACACAATCTTATGCAACCGGAAATGTGACGAGTACAGAAACCCGCTGCAAAATTAATGACACCTTGCCACAAAATGTTCCAAATTCTCTGATTACAGTTTCAACAATCAATATCATACAAATTATGATCTCAAAACGCTTTACTATCAATTCAAGCTTATAGATAAAAATCACCACAAAACAATTTGTATGCTCTCAGAACAAGTCAACACACAACCGTTAATATCTAAACAGCCGCTGCCAACAAAAGTGTGAACACCCCTAAGTGAAAATGTCCGTTGTTTATTCTTAGAAATTATACCATAACGGCAATCGGAACATCGCAAGACTCCAAAATATATTTATATAGCTTGTGTCTCAACTGAGATTTTACCTCAAAAGACTTCCTTGACAACAAATGACTACTTTCCCTTTTGGGCACGACTTCGATGACATCTTGTGGCAGGGATTTTACGGCCTTTCAGAAAGAAAAAGCCATGCATAGTTAAATGAAAATTAAAAATAAATCTTGGATCAAGGATCTTGACAAAACATAAGCATATTCAAATGAGGTAAAAACTGAAGGTCTTATAACTGGCATTAGAAACCAAACCAAGCATGATTACGGTGCATCCTTGAACACTCAAAAATGGATTTGTTTTCATCTTGTCTAATGATGTTGGCAATGGAATTATTGGCGGATTAGCACACCCTAATATTGCTGATATGTTCACCAATTTACAGTATATGGCACTAGACGTTAACCTTACTCACTCAGTAATGCAGGCCAGGTCTTTAGATACACCGTCAAAGTCAAATAAGAAGCAAAGCGATTAGATTGTCATTCTATTTATGTACAGAGTATTCTACAAAAAGATGAGGACAATGTGGCAACCTGAAGCTTTCCGAGTTCCCGGCTAATCCATTTCATTCATACTATTCATATCAATAAAAAGGCTGGACAAGCCTAATTTCCCTTTCACAAAAGTGACTAAATGAAAAGCGCTTTTCACGAGGCTCCAAAGGTCATTTCTTCCGCACTTCCTGCGTCAGGACCCCGCAGATGGAAAGTAATCCCCTCTCGCCTCCGGGTGGGCCGAGTACTCATTAAAAGTGGGTCAAGGAGGCAGCAGGATGACGACGTGCTGGCAGTCAGCTCGCTCGCTCGCTCGCTGGCATATCGTCTGTCATGGCCCGCCCATTAGCTCGCGCTCGTCAGCGATGAATCACCACCGAACCACGTCAGAAACAAATTGAGAGCAAACTGACCTCACTCTAGATAACTATAGCTTTTATTCACCAATACTATGTATTATTTGGTAGAAAATATTGCCCCCTTGTCCTAGATGGTTAACGTGACTACAAATTTGGTAAATTTGTACTATCTCAAAACCTGAGACAATATCGGGGGGGATTTGACGAGGGCGGGGCATCAAATTTTGGGTTTCAAAATTCCTTCTTACGGAAGCATTCCCAGATGTACGAATCACCTAGAACCTCGGAAATTTGGAGACATATGTAACAGCCCACCACGTACAAAAAAACCCCCCAATCTTTTGGAGTGAATGATAAAGAAAACAGGAAGTTCCCCATTTTGATTTACTTTGGAATTTGTTGTCATTTTGGGGGTCATTTTATAGAGGTCATTTTTACAAACTCCTTCTAGTGAATTGATCCAATCGTCTTCAAACTTGGCGTGTTTCATCTTAAGATGTTTATGATGAAACGTTATCGAAAGATTTGATTTCGGCACGCTGTTGCTGTGGCGATGCGTTGTTTGCAATGTAAAATGATGCTAATTTTTGAGGGTCTAAACATCAGCGAAAACTCACGAAACTTTGCACACACATCTGCCATGATTCTTGTGCAATTTTCAATAAATTGCTCAATAGCGCCCTCTACGCATTCCCGGTTGTTCCTTTCACCTACGTTTGTGACAGTTGGGAGGCATGTCTATCAGCGTAAGACGTAAGCGTAAGTCTTTTGCAGCCATACACTAAACAGGAAGTCCGCCATTTTGAATTTACTTTGGGAATTGTGCACCATTTTTGGCCTTTAACAGCTGGCACCTACAAAAGGCCTGGCAAAAACATTTCTATTTTAGATGGTCCTTGTCTTATGTGACATTACCCCAACGTGCCAGTACCTCAAGTTCCAAGTACCCCAACGTGGCCAGGGTTGTGAAGGGCCCTTTATAGCTACTTGCAGCTCTAGTTATTATTGACTGTCATTTGACATCACATATGAGATTTGCAACACACCTGAAACAATGGATTCCTCTTGTGCACTTTGCAGTTTGACTCAAGACGGAAACGTTAACATATACTAAATTCTGCCGTACTTGCTTTTCTTTTAAGTCTTTGTGAGGGTTTTCTTTTATTTATTTGAACCTAATGGAGGATGTATTCTGCGCTTCATCTCTGTGAAGAGCGTGTCATTTTCCGCATTATGGCCTTCAAAAAGAGCAGCTATTAGGTGAGCTCAAAGGACCCTAATTCCTCTTCTCTCTCTTTATTTATTGGCCTCTTCACAACATTATCATCATCATCGGCGTGTGTCTGTGTACTCCAGAAGTCTCGCAGCCTAATTAACTGTGAGCCGAGTGACCTGTGAGCTCAACGTTTGTGCTGCGTCGCCAGTCAGCAGGGCTCTCAACACTCAACAAAATGCAACACGCACGCTCACTCGCACTTTAGAATAATCATGCATGAAAGCTCAAAACACAAAAAGGCTTACTAGAGACCTTTTGTATACACCTTTCATCAATAGATGTTTCATATATATATATATATATATATGAGGGATGAACAGTCTCTCATTAAGAACAAAAATGTACATTGTTATATAAACTATACACAGACAACTTTTCCTTTGTCATTACTTCATTGACCTGTGAACAGATATGATTAAATATCTGCAGATATTTGTGATACTGTAGGTATAATTATTATGCTATACATTCGAATCAAATCAATCTTTCAATACAGTTTTGTTATTCACATATTTAAGCGCAGTGTATATGTTATTTTGCTAACAATCATTTTGGCTAACACGCACGCACACAAGCAAAATTTCATACTTTTGTGAATACTTGCCAAGTGCTATATTTTAATGTTGTTCATTACGGTAGTACTTGTTGAGCCAACTACGTTTTGGGGTGTGGTACTAGGTGTAAAATGATTGAGACTCAACAAACTGCGGGAATCCACAAGAAGGTCAAAAACAACTGGCGGTCGAGATGACTTCCAACGTGAATAAACGAGCACTTGAGTTGTGTTGCTGCTTTTCATCGGAGGCCCTCGTCGAAAAAACAGAATGTGCTTTTCACAACGTTCTGAACCTTTCTTGCCGCCAAAGTACAAAGCAAAATGCTCAATTAGACGGAAGAGTGTAATGGAAAAGTTCAGAACGCGAAGAAAAAGTTTGATCTTCACAACACTGCCAAGAATGCAAATGCCAAGAAGCAGCATGAGTTCCTGTTTTGTGCAGTTTACAGCACTAAAAGCCTGTCATTAACGCACGCCGATTTCACCTCAGAACGTGGCAGCAAACGTCTGCGTGCTTTCAATGCAAAGGTGTCCAAACATTACCCATCGTTGCTTTTGTAGGACATAAAACGAGGTGCGTTTCACTTAAAAGTGGAACTCTCTTCTGCTTTTTGGAGTGTGTGGGGAAAAAAATTTGAGCTTTGCACCCCGGACCACAATGCCGCCCACAAAGTCTGCCCGCCGAATCTCCGGCGAGGGTGGTGGGTTAATTTAGAAAATAATTGAGAAGGAGCGGACTCGCTTGAATTTGACACAGCGAGGTGGTTGGCCTTTTGCCCAACCTCCCTGCTCCATTAACGCTGATAGCATCATGAGATCCACCTCTTTTGTCTGGCTGCAAACTTCTAAAGGAGGACAATCTCCTGGGTGAACAAAAAGGATTAGAGGAGATTAGCCAAGCGCCCTTCAATCTCCGTCTTCGCCAATCCTGGCCCGTCCAATTCCGTGTTATCCCCGAGTGTTGCGCCCTCGCAGCGAACGCGAGATGGCAATCAAAGTTCTTTTTCGGCTTTCCCAATCGAGGGCTGCCGTGGTTTGACATCGTAAAAAAAAAGTTGTTTGATTGATGGTATGACAGCTTGAGGCTTTAGGCAAAGTGTAGCAGCTTCCATCTGTGTCACATCCTTGAGTAAACGTGAATGCTGGCAAATCCCAGATCAGCAAAGAAATTAGCCTATTTAGGATGCGGGAGGCCTTGGGGGGGGGGGGTTATGATGTCGTTGTTCTCGGAACGAGCATGCAAGAAGACCTCGTGACATGTAGCCTAGCATGCTAAAAGTAAATGCACAACCTGATGACCTGCGCAGCCTGCTTCCGACTCCGGATGGATGTGATCATTTATTGATCATTGCGTAAGCTGTCTTTATCTCTCTGCCTTGTAACTTGGACTGAAGAGGGCGTCCAACTTGATCACTTGATTGATTACCTGATTGAGTCATCCAAATCAGACTGTTGCGAGTAGAGTGCAATTTCTCCATGCAGTCTGGCTCACCGAGTAAGACAATTTCATTCCTTAAGGCTAATAAGGAATGAGGCTACTAGCTTATTAGCATTAGCAATATTAGCTCAGTGGACAATTGCTTTAAAATGCAATTTAGATGACTCAATGTTAGCCCAAAATCACACAAAATGTCTCTACAACACAATAACACAATGCGATACTGTCACAATTTTGTAACTTGAATTGAAAACAACTTTTAGGACATCAGGTATATCAGAAGCACGTGGCTCGTTTTTGCAGTGAATGAAGTGAAATGATTATTGTGGGAATGTGCAATGCGGATGAATCAATCAACTGATGTAAATTGACAATCCTCAGCTTTTGGTGTAGCCTTTGTCCGATTCTATCACGAGGAGACTAAAACATTTATAGAGGACAGTTTGAGTATCATAGCTTTGAAAACACATACGAGAGGAGACCACGTATGTTTAGCCATAAAAGGAAATGCTAAAAGAGAAAGGAACGAGTGATGGTGACCCCTCCTTGAAAGATTTAACAATTGATTATTTGAGCCAAAAAAAATTCATGAAGTAATGTTATAGGTTTATTTTCAGTGATTTATGTGGACTTTTAGCACCTTCTCGTGGTGAAATGCGTATTATGTCTGACTCACTTGAGTTGACATCAATTTCAATGACACTCCTGAAGGGCAACACGCACACATGGCTGAGCGTTGGCCCAAGTAATGCTCGAAGTATCTATTTGTGTTCATTTGTATAATGTTATGTAAGCTATAAAGAGCCAATAAGTCTGGTTGAATGTTTTGTAAATTTAGAAATGTTGGTAAAAACGAGTCAGTGAAGATGTTGGCGTTCGTTAGCTTTTCATGCTAGCGGACTTGAGTTTGCTAACTAAGCTAACTATGTTAGCGTACCTTGGTTGTGTCGTCTACTTTCATTCAGAACAACATAAAAGTGCACTTATTGGTGTGTTTATTATTTCTTTACATTTGTGATTGGTGTATGCTAATTTAGTTAGAAAACAATGTTAGTCAGATATTTTTAGCGCTGTCTAAATATGCTGTATTGTATTTTTGTTTCAGTTTTACAGTAAATAAATAAATAAATTAAAGATAAAAACCACAAGAAGCATATCATCTGATAACTGTCTGTCTAGCTGGATAGAGCAGACTCATCTAGTGAGGACAGAACAAAGGAAATATTGGAACAATAGACCAAAAATGAATTAGTCAGTTAATTGACATGTTTACAATTGAATTAAAAAAAAAAAAAAAAGCATAAAATGAAATTATTGCGGTTGGGTGTTTTGCATGTCCGGACCCCGGTCAATTGGGCTGATCGGGTTCGTGGAGCAACCTTTAGTTGGGGACCCCTGATTTCGGTTCTTCTCAAGCAAGAAGAAGCGGAGGTGCGCAGTCTAGCAAGGGAATGCCACGGCATGCAGATAACCGTGTCACCCGCGCTCAAACTCAACTTGAGAAACAAAGTGGCATGCGAGACTTCCACTTCCGTCTTCTTCTTCGTCCGTACTTCCGTGCGTGCTCATTTGAGGGACGAGGGTGGATGGCCGGTGGCGAAAACAACAGGCTACTTGTGTGTGTGTGTGCATGGGGGTGTGTGTGATGTGCAGCTGCCCTTGTATCGCGTGCCCAGTGTCTCGCACGCCACGAGCAAGAATTACGGTGCGGACGAGTCGCTGAGTCAGCACATGCAAACGAGTCATGGAACGCGCCCGCTTGCACATGAGGTGAGCTGCGGACTGCAGGCGGGCAGTTTTAGCCAATCGCCCGACGCCCCTTGTTGATTTTTTTTTTAAGTCCTTCCATCTCGATCCAGACCGTTAATCACCAAGTCATTTGCAGCAATGAATGTCATCAATTCATCAACACGTTTGGGAATGGTAAGGCTTAAAAAGTAGGGTTCTCAAAAGTAGGGTGTCAAAAGTAGGGTCTGAAGCCATGGTTAAGGGTTTCAAATTGGGGATTCAAAGAGGGATCAGGATCTCAAATGAGTGTTTCAAGCCAGAGTTAGGGTTTTAAACAAGAGCTAAACTTTCTAAGTAAGATTTCAAGACAGAATTAGGGGTTTAAAATGTAAGTTTCAAGCCAGGGTTAGGGTTTCAAAGTAAGGCTTCGAGCTAGGGTTAGGAATTCAAATGATCAAGTAAAAATATGGTTTGAAGCCAGAGTGAGGCTTTTAACGAATTTGCCCCCAGCAATTTTCACAGAAGCAATCCCGTTCGCTCCCGGCTTTTTCTACTGGGTTTGGACTGATTTTGCAAGGCCCACAGAATATCGTGTTCTATTGCTATAAAAACATGGAACATATCAAAAGAAAGATTAGTCTCTTCTCTCATCAGGAAAAAAAAGTATATTTCTATCTGTTTCGGTTTTGCAGCAATTAGCATTAGAACAGAGCTAAGTTTAATAAATTTTCACAAATCTCTTTTTTTCAACATGGCCCTGGTTGATCTCTTATACTCTGCTGCCACCTGCTGGCCGTTTGTATAATAGCTACCATTTCTGCAACAGTTCTTTGCAGTGGAGAGGCTGCATCAAAGACTTCTGTATGCTCTAGCATAATAAAATAAATAAATAATAAAAAAAAAACATATGAATACGTCTTTGGGACACTTAAAACATTTAAAAAAAACGTATTTATAGGTTAAGTTGAGGTTTTAAGCCAGGGTTAGGGTTTCAAAGTCAGGATTGGGCTTTGAAGTCAAGTGTTTTGTTTGAAGCTAAGGTAAGGGTTTCAAAAAAATCAAGTTTGGGTTAGGGTTTGAAGAAAGAATTTGGATTTTAAGTTCAATTTCAAGATAGGATTTAAAACAGGTGTAAAATTCCAAATATGGAACTCAAACAGGTGTAAAACACAAGTCAGGATTTCCAAGTTCGCGAAGGTTCCAGCCTGGATTACGATTTCAAGTTAGGGTCTCAAAATCGGATTTTATGGTTGGGATAGATTGTTGAAGAGGGACTGGACAGCGTGATTAGTGTCAAAGTCGGGTTTGAAACCAGATTTGGGGTTTTAAGTTGGCGTTCCAGGCAGGGTTTGGGTTTCAAATTAGGGTTCCAAACAGATATTAAGGTTTGCTTTCCAACAGGGCCTGAGATTTGAAATTAGGATTTAAAACATGACAAGACAGTTTTTCATGTAAGATTTGAAGGCAGTGTTGGATTTTGAAGTTCGGGTTTCAAAGCAGGGTTCTGAGCCAGGCGACGGGTTTCAAGTTGGAGTTTCAAGTTTCAAATTAGGGTTTTCAAGCCAAAGCGGTTTGGAGGCGCTCGCCTTTCCAGCAGTCGACAGACATGACAAAGACGACAAAGCGGCCGCCGACAATCCATTTTTCACATCACATAAAAGTGGTCCACTTTTCAGATGTCATTTACATTTCATCGCACGCACAAAAAAAAGAGATCTTTGGAGGCTCATGCTGTGACATTTTTCCTACACTTAAAAAAAAAAAAAAAAGTGCTTCTGAGGGGAGTTGAAATTTTGTTTGTTTGTTTGTGATGAAGAACACGCTGATCCCTCTTACAATTATCATCCTGAGCGTCTCATTTGCACCCGTGCTAGCAAGTAACAAAGTATATTTTCTTACTGGATCCAGACCAGTACTGTAATTAACAACAACAATAATAATAATAATTTTTGAGGTACCGCACCTGTTTTGGGGTCCACGGAGAAATATGGCTGTCCTTGTAGGATGCTGTAGACGATGCGGGCGCTGTTTCCGTACGTGGGGTCGTCGTCGTCGGTGGCCGTGACTTGCAGCACTGATGTGCCTAAAACAAAAAAAACAAAACAAAAAAAACTCAAAAACTGCTTTCAGTACAAAACTTTTTGTTCTTTTTTTTAAATCAGTACATTTAAGAAATGGTTGTATGATCAGGAGCTGTCAAACGTGTTATTACTTGATGCCAAAGCTAGCTGGGCTAAATATTTGACACTTAAAAATCATCAATAATTTAAAACCAATCTTTCAAAGGTTATTACGCAATCAAGTTGAAATAATATCATACCTTTTTTTTCGATTTTCTTTTGTTATCTGACATCATTCACAATCACTAGATTCCAGACATGACAATCACAAACAGTAAAAGGTCAAAATGTCTCCAAAAGCCCAAATTGGTCCTTACATCTCAACAGCAAAGTGAGAACACTTCTCATTTTATGATTTGCAACTTTTATAATCAGAACTATTTCAGATTAAGATGTCATTTAATTCATTTGCTCCCCAAAACGTAGAAATACGTTCTATTTTAAATATTACCATGCTCCCAAAGACGTATTTATATGTTTTTGTTTTTTTTTTGCTAAACCATACAAAAGGCTTTGATGCAGCCTCTAAACTAAAGAGAACACTTGAATCAATGGTAGTTATTACAAAAACGCCCAGCAGGTGGCAGCAGCATATAAGAGATCAACCAGGGCCAAAGCTCTTTCCCCCACTGTTTCAAACATATTTGTGAATAATGATGAAACTTAGCTATATTCTAATGTTAATTGCTGCAAAACGGAAACAGGTAGAAGTGTTAGGTTCATGTTTTTATAGCAATAGAACACAATATTGTGTGGGCCTTGCAAAACCAGTCCAAATCCAGTAAAACAGCCGGGAGCGAAGGGGATTGCTTCAGTGAAAATGGCTGCGAATGAATGAGTTAAAATGAATCCATTAGTGACAGCTGATGGACTGTAAGTATATAAGATCTCATTTCAACAAGTCTGCTTGTTTTTGTGACGTCCATGCTGACCTATTGTGAAATGAATTTTTTTTCCTGGCAAAACAAAATACAGTATTATTGATTTTATTTGATATGTATGAGCTCCTTGAGATGGAAGCCAGTTTTTGATATCTTCTTTTTCACCTTTGCCAGTGCAATTCTGCTTGTAATTTCCCATGCATTTTATTTATTTATTTTTTCTCCTGGGAACCTCGATTAACTTCAAACGTAACTCCCGGTTTGATGGCTTGACGCAGCGTAGCGAGCATCAAGTCGGCACCAGACGCGCACGTCATATCAGGGGCCGCGACCGTGTCCAAATATGTGATGACAATAACAATTATAGCAGATTCATCTACCCAGTATTTGCATGTCAGTTCATTCCGTTTAATAAAGAAGTCACTTTTCAGTCAGTCAGTACAGATACTTCAAAATAAATCTACTTAAGTATAGTCGTAAAATATTTGTACTTGGTTACTTCACACCACTGGTGTTTTTTTTTTGTTTTGTTTTTGTTTTTTCTCAAGACATTGATCTCCACTGCAAGTGAAGATTTTTTTTTTCTTCTTCTTCTTCCCTCCAAAGACAAGAAATGATGGCGGCCTGCTGGTGCTTTTATTTACTGCCATTGCGCAGTGTGCCTGCAAGCTCATTGTGCACCAATTGAACACTGGCAGTGCGGCTCAGATAGCATTACAGGCTCCATTAACCCATTGCCGTATAATTACATGACGAGGGCGAGGATCACATGACGCCCGTCAAAGCGGAACAATGGCCCACGAAACGAGTGGATCCCATGCTCGTTTTGTCGGCACTGCTGGATTTTCTTGTCATTTGTGGCAATATTTATTCATGACCTCATATTTTAGCGGATACAAATTACGTTAAGAAGACAAGACACCCCCAAGCAAAGCACGACCTTTCATTTGTGGAAATATTAACACTAAACATTTCAACTGGGCTCCATTGTGAATGAGTGGTTAGCATGTTGGAATCTTACTTTCGGACTTTTTGTTAAAGTTACATTACATTCTCTTAGCTTCACAGTAGTGTTAATTTTGTATGCCATTTTTACATTTAGTCTCAGTTTTAGTCCAATTTCAGTCACACTTGTTAGTTTTTATCACAGTTAGTCAACCTCATCGCATTTTCATTTAGTCCATTTTTAGTCAACTATCAATCTAGCATTTTAGTCTTTATATTTTAGTCCAAGAAAACCTAATTTTATTCGCCTAGTTTTAGTCAACAAAAACTGTCAACGTTTTAGTCTAGTTTTAGTCAGGACAACCATTTTACCGCTGTATATATAGTGAACCTTTTCGGAACCATTTCACATAAAATGTTCTCATCTTTTTGATGAAAAACAACTTCGCACACAAATGCTATACACTATTAAGTTAACATTAACATTATTGTTAGAACGTTACAGCCGTTGGATTAATGTTACAACTATAATTTACTATTCATTTTTAACCTTTCACCGTGAATCCACCACCTGTCTGTCCCATTACTTTTAGGATGAACCACAGTACCGAGACTGCCCTTTTAAAGATTTTAAATGATATCAGGTGTAATGAAGATATGAAAAAGCTTACAGTCTTGGTGCTACTGGATTTAAGTGCTGCCTTTGATACAGTAGATCACCACACTTTATTAAACAGACTTAGAAGCCTGGTGGGCATCTCTGGTACAGTTTTTAACTGGTTTTATTCCTATCTCACACACCGATATTTCTTTGTAAGTATGGATACATGTTCCTCTGAAACCCATGAAATTAAATGTGGGGTTCCCCAAGGCTCAATCTTAGGCCCATTACTTTTTAATCTTTATATGCTTCCCCTTGGGGAAGTCATCAGGAGACACGGCGTCAACTTCCACAGTTACGCTGATGATACACAGCTGTATATCGCCGTGTCACCTGATGACATGGGGCCTATTGATACCCTTTTAAATTGTATTTTAGATATTAAGTCATGGATGGCAGAAAATTTCCTGCAGCTCAACCAGGACAAAACAGAGGTTTTAGTCATCGGTCCTGAAGGTCAGAGAGAGAAACTTTTACCTAAACTACAAGATTTTAAACCCACGCAATGTGTAAAGAATTTGGGCGTCCTTTTTGACTCTGAGCTAACTTTTAATCCTCATATTAAAAATGTAGCCAAGATCGGTTTTTACCATCTTAAGAATATTGCCAGAGTCCGCCCGTTTCTCTCACAGGCCAACACGGAGGTGCTGATGCATGCTTTTATTTCTTGTCGTTTAGATTATTGTAATTCCCTGCTCTCTGGTCTTCCCAAAAAGAATATTTCAGTCCTACAGCTCCTTCAGAACTCAGCTGCACGTGTGCTGACGGGGACCGGAGGGCGGGAGCACATTACACCAGTTTTAAAATCGCTGCATTGGCTCCCCGTGCGTTTCAGGATTGATTTTAAGGTGCTTTTATTAGTTTTTAAATGTCTTAACGGTCTTGGCCCATCTTATTTATCTGACTTGCTTTTACCCTATTACCCCTCGCGGCCTCTGAGGTCTTCTGGCAGCGGCCTTTTAACTATTCCAAAGGTGAGGACCAAGACACATGGTGAAGCTGCCTTTAGCCACTATGGTCCTCACCTATGGAATGGCATGCCAGAGAGCATCAGGTCTGCAGAGAATATTTATGTTTTTAAGAGGAGGCTTAAGACTTACTTTTTTAGTTTGGCATTTGATTGACCTTTTTTATTTTTATTTTATTTTATTTTATTTTACTTATTATTATTTTTACTTTTTTATCCCCTTTTATTTATTTAACTTTTAATCTATATTGTCTTGTAGCTTTGTTTTTATTTATTTATTTTTTCTATCGTGTTTAACCGTTTTCTTTTAGTGTTTAAATGTTTTTATTTGGTAGTTATAAAATTTTTAGCTCCAGTGTTTTCTCATGGGGGAGCCTCCACAGTGAGAGGGATGCTTGGTCTTCATCCATCTCACTGTGGATGAACTCCTCCTGGGTGCCTTTCCTTACAGGGTACATCTGTGCCCCGCCATGTTGTGGTTTTCATGTGTTTGTTGGGTTTTGGGTGTGTCTGTGGGTACGATCATGGGGATGGGGGGGCTTTTTCTTTCTTTTATTTTATTGCATTATGGATGTCCAGCACTTTGAGTTGCATTTTAAATGTATGAAAGGTGCTATATAAATAAAGTTGATTGATTGATTGATGTGTTTTTGCTGTGTGCATATGACAGTGACAAAGCCCTGACAGAATAGCAGAGACAAGATTTTACAAAATCAGAATTTTCCTCTCGTTTTTTCATTCATGAGCTAAAATGTCCATGAATTTTTGTCCAGTTTTTCTTAAGTGAAGAACATTTTCGTCTCATCTTTATTAGTCGACGAAAATTCATACTGATTTAGTCCCAATTATTGTTTGTTAATGAGGGTTTTAGTCTAGTCTAATCTAGTCTAGTTTTAGTCCGGTGAAAAACATGTTGACGAAATTATTTTTGTTTAGTTTAGCCTATTCTGATGCTAAATAAGCTAGTTGATTGTGCGCCGTATGTAATCTCATTGATCTTAAAGACCTGATCAGATTTGACATCCATTAAAAGTTGTCTGGTTTCCAACAAACAAATTGTTTCCTCCTGGAGTAAACGAATTAGCCGAGCGCTAAAAGCTCCCTGTTTCCTTCATTTTGTATCCTGGCCGAGTGGCCATTATCGCACGCGAGCTCACCTCTGAAGACACGGGACGCCGCTAACGTCTACATCTTCTGACAACTGCTGAAAGGCATTTGAGACGCACGATTAAGAGCAGCTACTTTCATGGAGATTAGCATGCGCGAGGGGCGGGAAGAGGGAGCTAATTACCTTCCCCCTTCACGGCCCTTGATTTCCTCCCTTGTGTCATCAACGGCCTTCCGTCGCTTCAGTTATTGCACCTAGCATGAACTGCGTAGCCTCTCTCGGGTCAACGGGATGTCAACAGGAAATTCAAAACCAAAAAAGGGAACAAAACCAAGACACAAAAAGAACGTGAGCAAGAAGTAATAAAGATCTGAAGGGGTGTGTTAAAGGATGTAAACAGGAAATACCAAAGTATATAAACTAAACAAGATATAAAGAGGTGGTTTCTCATTCTGAACAAGGCAGTGTACGGTCTCGTGAACTCGCCAAGTACGATCTTCCTAAAAACGCAAGTTGTTTTGTAACGCTGACCTATTTCTGTGATAGCACAAGAAACGCATCTTGGCATATTTTCCGAGCCAAATATTCACAACTAACCAACCGATGGCTAAAGCGAGCAGACAAGAACAACATCCTGGTATTCCGTGTGTTCTTGGCTTCTTTACTACTACTTTCAATCGGAATAGGACTTTTAGCCGTGACTGATGACATTTCACCAGATCACGAGGACATAAGAGCAGACAAGAACCCAGGAAGTGAAGGTTTACGCAGATGTTAACTGGTGGGTAACCAAGGAAGTCAACAGGATGTAAATAAGCGGTCTCAAGGACACTGGCTACATCTCACTTCTGTTAATTGAAATGTTCCTCGCTCCTTCATACTTCGACTGCAGCCCCAAATTTGTTTTCCTGTCGCCTTATTAACTCATTCACGCGCAGCCATTTCGACTGAAGCAACCCCCTTCGCTTCCGGCTGTTTTCCTGGATTTTAACAGATTTTACATGGCCCACAGAATATTGTGTTCGATTGCTATAAAAACATGGAACCTACCAAAAGAAAGAGTAGAGTCTCTTCTTTAATCAGGAAAAAAAAGTAAGTTTCATCATTATTCACAAACCTGTTCAAAACAATGGGGGAAAGAGCTTGTTGCAACATAGCCCTGGTTGATCTCTTATACTCTGCTGCCACCTGATCTTCAAGTCAGAGGCTGCATCAAAACCTTCTGTATGCTCTAGCATAAAAAAAAACAAAAACAAAAAAAAAACAAATACAGGACCATGGCAATATTTCAAATAGAATGATTTTGTTTTATTTTGTACGTTTTTGGGAGTGAATGAGTTAAGGAGCATCTCAATTCTTATGAATCGAGCATCGAGGAGGTTCCAGGGAGGGGCTCTCATCAAGGAACCTCTGAAAGTCTTTTTGCTCCTTGAAAATAACATCTAACAATGGCACACAACTTCAAATTAAAAAAAAAGTTTGTTTTTGTTATTCCTCGATTATTCTAATTAAAATGTGCGTCCAACATTTTGTTGAATGTCTGATTTACTTTGGACGATATTTAATACTGAACTGACCTAATTTCAGTAGGATGCTACGCAATGCAGGTCTTGAATAGCTCCTCGGTTAGTCTCTTCCAATGGATGCAGACGAGTCGAGGATCAAGGGTAGAGTTTGAAAATGGAGAAATGCCCAATTTAAATGGAGCAAATATTGGCATTAACGTCGTCATTTGTTTGTTGATGTTAACAAACATTCCACATGAAAAGAGCCATTGCAGCGTTTTTTGCACGGGCGCCGTTGTTCGCTCCTTGTCGATGTGTACATGAATACACATGAGAGCGAGCTGGCACGTATTGACTGTATATTAAGAGGGCGCCCGCGGCTATGTTGTTGTTTGCATAATTAATGGCCATTCCCTCCTTCATTTCTACCGTGCAACTTGGTGCAGGAAGATGGTCGCCGAGCACAACTCTAGGAACACATTTGAATACCGTGAGCACTCGATTATCGATGGCTTGAGATAATTGGGATACAAAAAAATGTGTGTCCCTCAAGGCTGTGTTCTAAGTCCTATGTCACCGATTTACAATACAATCATTACACATTTGCAGAATGTTCAAGTTACTGAGACCCTCACGTAACCTAACAACTGAACTTTAGTCATCGAAAAGGCCCTGCAAGGACTTTACTTTTAAGTACACTCCAACAGAGATGCCATCAGAGTGGTTCAAGGACATTCTTTGATTTTATTTTTTATCATGCCTGCATGGAGAGCACAAAAAACTTGCTATGTGATGTGATCTTCAGCGCCACGGACAGGAGGATTTAGAGGGTCATCGACACACAACAAAAAAAAAATCTGTCTCGTCTGGAGGATGCATTCACAGCATGCCGCCGACGCACAACTGAAATACAAAAAAACAGACGGCTTCATGTTACCGCCTCCGTTCTCAAACTCCTTCTCAGAGGCATTTTCACTTTTAAAATGGTGCGGCTAACCAAAATCAGCTGGGAAATGGATAGATGGACGTTTGGCGCATTCCCTGCTGTGTATTCCGGATAGTGGCAGGCGAGTGCACTTTTGGAACATCGGTCAGACGTACGGAGCGATTCTCTGCGAGGCGATGAAGCCGCTGAAGCGAGAAGAGGACCTCTTTTGTTGGCCGCCACGAAAGAACAAAAGAAGTATAAAAAATGGATGCGCTTGCCACACGAAGCATGCGAGCAGGGATCGGGCGGGATCCGAGGCGGAGGGAAGCTTTTCTTGGACTTGCTCGCTTTGGTCGAGTGCTTTCCAAAGGTTTTCCCATTTGGGATGCCGGAAGACTGAGAGGAGCGGCCGGCTAATTATATCCCGCATCGGCTTTAGGCTGTAAAACCGAGTAGAAGCATCAACAAACACAGGTGGGCGAATGTTTTCACTCCAGTCAGACTTAACTAGAAGTTGACACTTGGGACTTGCTCTTGACTTGACTTGAACTTGGTATTCGTGTCTAGACTCGAAGTAGACTTGACACATGAATTGACAGGTCTTTCAAGATAGTTGTTTTTGGAAGAAGACCTGGCAGCCCAGCAGATGTGACGATGAAGCCGCCTCATTAGCACAACCAAGCAATGTTGTGACTGAGCAAGATTGACTTAACTCATGACCTGCTTCACCCAAATAACTTCACTCGATTTGATTCTTCCCACAGCATCTTGTGACTTGCTTGAAAATACAAGGTGAAGACTCGGGACTGACTTCTGAGCTGCACATACGTGACTTACTCCGGCATGGCTCAGTGATAGAGTGGGTGCCTCCCAAATGGGAGGTTGTGGCTTCAATCTTTAGCCCCTTAGGACCATGTCTAAGTGTCCTTGAGCAAGGCACTGGTGTGTGTGTGTGAATGGGTGACTGTGAGGCTTTGGTCACCATATAGTGTAGATCAAGCGCCACACTCTCAAAACAATTGGATCAAGAATAAGCCAATTTGGGCCAAGAATGGACCAATCCACTACTTAGGGGGGGTGAAAAATGAACGTTTTGTTACAACCCAAAACATTGGGTCATTTTGTACAAAACAACCTAAATAATTTGGGTCATTTTGTTTAAAACAACCCCGAAAATGAGGTCGTTTAGTGCAAATGAAAAAATGAGCCATTTTGTTTAAAACAACCCCAAAAATTGGGTCGTTTAGTGTTAAAATTGGGACATTTTGTTTAAAATAATGAGAGAAAAAAAATGGGTCGTTTCGTGCAAAACAACCCTAAAAAAATGAGTCATTTTGTTCAGAATTGTTCTGAACAAAATGACTCGTTTTTTTTTTTAAAATTGAAAAACAATTGAGTAGTTTTGTACAAAACAAACCAGAAAGTTGGATCAAATTGACCCAATTAGTAGATCGGTCCATGTTTGACCAAAATTGGGTTATTTTTTTACCAAAATGTTTTTAGAATATATTACCATTTCCCTGTGCAGACAACACCGAGCGGCTGTTCACTTACCCACGTCGGACATTTCGGGCACGGTGGCGACAAAGGGTCCGTCGGGGAACTGTGGCGCGTTGTCGTTGATGTCCTGGACTTTGATGATAAATTCAGACTTTGGTTCCAGCGCCTCCTCCGTGTGGCGGTCCAAGGCCTGCGCGTGCAGCACGTAGTGCGACTTCTTCTCGCGGTCAAGGCTCCGGGTGGCGTGGATATCTCCCGTCACCTCGTTGATCAGGAAGATGGTCCCCGCTCCCTCGCCGCTCAGGATGTAGCGCACCGTGCCGTCGCCTTTGTCCGAGTTGGAGTGAAGCTGCAAAGGGAATAACAAACAAACGCAAGGATGAGTTCATTTTATGTCCTCTTCTGAAACTTTTGACTGAAGATTGTGGTATTGACTGGGATTGTTTAACCTTGCTCTGCAAGCTGAATTGCGGTATTTGTGAGTGAGTTCACAAACTCCGGAGAATACTGCTGCATTCGAGGAAGGTCGGAAGTCGGATATATCCGAGTTGGTTTTTCCCACTTCCGACCTGAAAGCGTTCGAGGTGAAAGTTAACAACCAAAATGGCGGATACCGGTAAATTGTTTTCTATTTTGGTTCTTAAAACTTGTTTTGACCTCCAGCAAACTTAACTTCTCGCAATTTTGCTTCATTTATTGTTTTTATCTTATTTCATAAGCATTCTATACAGTTAAGTAGTTGACCGTATAATTTCATGCATGGAGATAGTGGCAAAAGGTCATGTACCTTGTCTTACGTCAAGTTATGTTGAATATTTATGAATGAAGAAAGCTATCTAGTTTTATACTCGAGCAAATTGTGTTTTATCATTCACGGTCTGTGTTTCCGAACGGGTCGCCATTGAAGTGAAGTCCCACTTCCGACCATCCTCAAATGCAGCATACATCTCGTGCTGAGCCCGTTGATTGGTTCGGACCAATCACAGTGCGACGTTGTATTTCGGGGGCAGGATATGCAGCTGTGACGAAACCAGGAAGTGCCGACACCGTGGGAAACAAACTTCCTTAAATATGGACGAGTGGACGCTGCAATTAATTGTGCTCTCGCAGAATTACTCACCGTTTCCTTGATGAATGTTGAACAGTGAGAGGCGCTTCGTGCATTTTTATATAGAAATGATGTTCATGTTTTTTCGAGACCGAAGACAACATTTTCATCCGTGACCGTGATTGGTCAAAACAAACGTGAACACAATGATCAATCTGGCTGTTGCCAGGTTTGGGATGGTGCTCAACAAGGAACAACAGTGATGACACAATCGGAAAAATGTGCCTCACGGTTCGTTGAATTATGCATGGTGTCAATGTGATTGTGCTGTATGTGCACTGTGATTGGCTGACAAGCAGTCCTGGGTGAACCTTACGTCTCCGGCATACAAAGCCTGCTCGGATATACTCCAAGTCAGCCGAGACAAAGCGGGATAAGAAGTGTTTTGATGGTTTGGAAGCTCCAGATTACGAGCAAAGCCTTCGATGGCTCATTGGACCTCATCCAATTACAGCTCCGACCATCAATTTTCTTCTCAAATCCTACTTTTGGCGCTTTTTCACAGATGATGATGATATTGAGTGGGATTGCTTTCAACTGAGGACAACGACCAGGACTCAAGTTCATTTTTATTGACGGCAGATTCGACATACTTGAGCAAAATTAATCGGCAAAGAGAACAGCACCAAATAGTCTGCATGTCCTCATATAGGTGAGGACATGAGGACATTTCAAGTCTGCATGTCCTTATATGGGCAACGTGAGGACATTTCAAGTCTTCATGTCCTTATATGGGCAAAATTATGACATTTACAGTCTGCATGTCCTTATATGGGCAACGTGAGGACATTTTCAGTCTGCATGTCCTCATATGGGCAACGTGAGGACATTTCAAGTCTGCATGTCCTTATATAGGCAAAATGATGACATTTAAAGTCTGCATGTCCCTATATGGGCAAAATTATGACATTTAAAGTCTGCATGTCCTTATATGGGCAAAGTGAGGACATTTCAAGTCTGCATATCCTTATATGGGCAAAATGATGACATTTAAAGTCTGCATGTCCTTATATGGGCAATGTGAGGACATTTACTTATTAAAGTGAGCGGCAGCTGTCACGGGGCTTACAACTGACAAGTCGACGGATTTGGGAAGACAGGTGTGGAAAAATACGCACGTTTAAAATCCGACATGGACTTTTTTTTTTTTTTTTTCCCCTCAAGTACAAATTTCCCAACAATGTTTTTGGTGAGAAGAGCTCAACGAGAGGGATTTAGATGATGTCGGATATGGTGGAGACTTTGTTGGAATCGTCAGGCGAATGTCGGCGTTTTCATTTCAAAGTGGAATAGAGAACGTTCAAGCTCTACTTTTGTACCATGTGAGCCAGGTCCAATGCAAAGCAAAAATCTAAATAAAAAAAAAAAATGAAAAGGATGACACAAATAATTGATACTGTTACATATGTTATGGTCGAAACCCAAGAGGTTTTCAAATATGCTGACTTCTAATATTTTATGGTAAATAACTCTGAAATTCCCATAAAGGTTTTTTTTTGTTTGTTTTTTGTTTTTTTTTGTTTTTTAAATGACAAATTGGCTTTTTGGGGGGGAAGTGTACAAATGATTGTGTATCTGGAGTGCCTGCCTATGGAGGACCAAAACTGCCAGAATTAAAAAATAAATAAATGACTAAGTAAATAAGTAAATGACTAAAAGTGAAAATAAAAATGGATATAAAAATATAATTAGAAAATTATATCCAAGAAATGTTATATAAATGGAAATAAAAAGATCAAATATATATATATATATATATATATATATATATATATATATATATATATATATATATAATATTTGTATTTAATTTTTGATTTCTATTTTTTATAACCGTTTTTATTTTCACTTTTTGACATTTGTTTTTTTTAGTCATTTACCTAATTAGAATTTTGGCAGTTTTGGTCCTCCATACCTGCCCACCCATCAAGTGTGAAATAAACAATAATGTGAATCTTATATTATCTGTAATTTTGGGTTAGAGGTAAGGATAATTTTGAAAAATTAATGATGCAATTTTGACTAATTTATTAAGAAAAGAAAAAAAACTGACTTGACATGACAGCTAGGCTCAACGATAACCAAAAGGTAAGCAAAGCTGCATTGATTTTTTTTTTTTTTTTTTGCATGCCTAACATTAGCGGCCATTTTTAATTTGTCGGTGAAGTTGATTGATGCTATGGAGGCGACATAATTAATATTTATGCACGCTCATGTTCTGCACACTATTTGACAAGTCCAAGAAGTCAATGTATGAAGTGCTGCCGACACCAATGAAAATATTATCATCATCTGTTGGATGCTAATATTTTTCCCACACTCTAGACTTCACTTTCACAAAATAGAAGTCGTTCACTTATTGATAACGCCCTAGCTCCGCCCCCTCCATTGCGACGGTAAGGTCATATGATGTAATATGTATCACGACCCCTTTCAACTTGCTCATTTCAGCAAGACATTTTCATGTTAATAACACACCTGCGAAGTTGTTTTTTATTGAGAACAAAAAAAAATGCATAACATGACTTTTTGAGAACATTTAAATGAGCCAGCGTGAAGTGACGCCAGTTGCGTGGGTCCTTTTAGTTTATTGTTTTGGCGGCGTCAACTTGGCGGCACCCCGCAGCGCCTTCCCGCTGAATTATTCCGCTGAAGACGACACGCTGCTTCGTACACGCAAAAAGACCCTCGGGGGAGTTGCGTCAGGGGGCTTTTTAATGACAAGTTGTGCTCTAATTGATACCAAGAGGATTAACGCATTTATTCTCTAAACAGTCGCGAGCTGGGCTTGGCAAAGTACGGCCCATGGGCCATATGCGGCCCACATCGAGAATTGACATGATCGAGAGTCCTGTAATACGGTCAAAGCATGCAGAATAACACCAAATCCTACTTTAAAAGCAGATTTTTTTTTTCCTCTACTTGTGTATTACATGCTCCCCCAATTTGCTTTATTATCAGAATGAATAACATGAATGAGCAAACATTTAAATCATACCAATAAATTGGGAATGATTTTCAATCCAGTTTAAAAATTATGCTTTTTTTTTTTTTTTTTTTTTTTAAATTTACAATCTACATCTTACAATTTACAATCTATTTAAAACCATGTTTTTACAAATCTTTCTGTTATGCTCTATGCTCTTTTAGTAGTGTTAGTAAGTTATTTATTTTAAATGTTCTAATTTTAATGACGGTATATGAACCATATTGTAAGTATGGTCAGAATGAAATGAGCTATGAATGAGTAATTCTATTTTAAATGACTTTTTTTGCACTTTATATATATATATATATATATATATATATATATATATATATATATATATATATATATATATATATATATATATATATATATATATTCATATTCAAAAATGAGTGTTATTCACAATAATTTAAAGTCCTTTTTACATTCATTTTCACCACTTTTTCATGCAAGGAGTAAATTAATTTGGATTGTTTTTTATTCATTTACTTCTCATTATTGTTGTCATTTTATTTGAATTTTATTGAATAATTGTTTGATCAATTTATTGTAAATAACTAAAACAGATGAGGAAAATAAACCAGCGTACATATAACTTAAAATGTATTTATTAAATAATGGGTGAAAAATTGAATTGATTATAAATGATAAAATACAAAACTTCAATCAATGATGTTTTATTATTAAAATACTGTATTTTTTTTTTTTTTACTTTTCTTGTTTTTTTTCCGAGATAGGCCAAATTTTAAAGCATATGTTTATTGAACAACTTTTAGGCTTAGTTAAATATTTGAGTTTTTTTTTTTTTTTTTTTTTTTAAATCTTAGTCAATCGACATGTTTCTTTTTAAAATCAAACACGTTCCGGGATCTCCCAGGACCAGTAGCATGTTTTCAAAAGTTACATAAAAACAAAGAATTGTTTTCTACATCAAATAAAGTATTTCAAAATATCTGAAGTATTAATTTTTTACTTATCATAGTGTTAATTGGTTTTAATTACAAACAAAAATAGAAGGTGAAGAGACCTCCCGGGGTCAGCGGCATCTCTGTAAATTTAAATTTGTTAAAAATAAATAAATAAATAAATAAATACATTTGAATTAATTCCCTTAAGTTAACATTTTTCCAAATATTCTTCAAAATGGTCGATGCCGATATTCGTCAAAATGCTGAATATCGGCACCGATAATCGGCCCAGCCGATAATCGGTCTATTCCTACTTTTTTATTTTTTATTTTTTTATTTATATATATATATATATATATATATATATATATATATATATATATATATATATATATATATATATATATATATATATATTTTTTTTTTTTTTTTTATATATACCTCATGTATAATTAACCTGGCCAAGGCCAATCTGTTTTAAGAATGAAACATGGCCCTCGAGCCACAAAAGTTTGCCCACCCCTGCTCCACATTTGGACATGAAATATGTCTCTTTCCAAAACATTTCTCTTCCTGGTGGCGTTTTTGGCTCCTGTCCGCACACCTCCGTCTCATCCCTAACGAGCTTCACGCGAGTCTTTGGAGGGGCCCCGGAAGATAAACATTGGTGCGGCCGTATCAATTATTCATGCGGTGGGGATCAAACTTGAGACTTCCTCGCTCTTTGAAAGGCACTTAGAGGCGCAAAGCGGAGGGGAGGGCGAGCGAGGGGGAAAAAAAAAAAAAAACAGCAAAGATGGCGTGACGGAGGGCCAGATGAGAGCGTAATGACCACTTTGGCTGCCGGGCCTCGCTCGTTTCCGAGCGTGGAAGGTGCAAACAAGGCGGCCCCGCCGAGGCGCGCGAGTCACCTGCGCGCCTCGGCGGCGTTGTTGATAGAAAATGAAAAGATTAGGAGCGCTCGCAGCCAAAGATCTGGGAGGTGCCTCGGGGCCAACAGGCTGCGCTTCCATTAAATCCACTGCTTAAAAGCATGATGTGCGCTGGAGCCGACAAAAGTGTGAAGGAGGTTCAAATTCCAGCGACGTCAAATTAAAAGTGTGCGGTGCTCATGTTAGCTGCCTAATGCTAACTCATTTTTTTTGACACGGATGTGGAAATGAAACGGTTACGATTCATACGCTAAACCCATTCAAATGGAACGCAATTAGTTAGAGCTGTCAAAATGAATCGATTAATTGACAAGAAATTGGTTATCAAATTAACTGACAACTATTTTAATAATCAAATAGTCATTTAGAGACTTTTTTTTTTTAATGTAAAATGGTCCAAATCGTCTGATTTCAGCATAGCAACAGTAATTGTTTACTGATTTCTGTAGTCCTTCATTAAAGAAGACTGATTATCTTCTGTGTTTAATCAAAATAAGACATTTGCAGATGAATCGGTAATATCGTATATCATCAATCCCCCTCCCCCCTTCCCCTTTTTTGTTAATTCCGATGTGAATATGAAGTACAAAATAAACAACTACTGGTTAATAAAAAATGAATCACGGGGAATAATGCCTCTTTAATACACTTTAATGCAAAGTTATAATTAATCAGATGAGTCGATTAATTGATTGAATAATCGATTAATCAATCTGAAAAATATTCAATAGTGACCACTAAATTTAATGTTTAAATTCCTTCCTATTTACTTCCTTATTCACGTTTGCGTTCTCATTTGCGTCCACATCGAATTGGTAGCCGGTGTGTTTTCGTTATAAAATTACCTGCTTCCGTGTCTAAGAATGATGGGAAATGTAGTCCTACTAATTAGGGCTAACTGTGTTTGTTGGCCAATGTTGACTGTTTTTCCCCTTCCTGACTTGAAGTGTGTCATCTTGACTTTCTTTCCAATGCTGAGGCCAAAATCGGAGTTATTTAACAAGTAAGGATGCCTGAACATTAGCACTAATCATTAGCATTAGTCATTACAGCAAGTCATTAGCGCCAGTCATCATGAGCAGCAGTGCGCCGCGTTCTCACAATTCCCCAAAAGCGCACTTATGATCCTGACCTCGCTGCGCCGTGCTTATTTACGTCCTTAATCACAGCTGAAACCAAAGCGGACCGGCGGCTAACTTTCTGTCGCATTATTTCAAATCCCGCCGATCGTTCGTCTGCGCGGGGAGCCCGACACGCCGCTGATTAATTTTGCTCATGCAGAAAATTTCACCAGTGCCCAGCTGAATGCTATTCGCTTTTAAATGTGGAAATAAAGTCAATGCAGAGAAACAGCAGGAGATAAAAAGGGAGAACAATGGAGCACTTGTGATGGTGGGCTTTACAATTAAACACCTCCCTTAACCAACACGGAATTGGACGTCAACGCCATCTTGGCCATCAAGGTCTACAGAAATTAATAACCTTAACCTCGCTCTTGCAAGATGAATTCTGGCGGTATTTGTGAGTTCATAAACTGCGGAGAATACATCTTGTACCGCTCCCACCGATAACCGTCGGTTCGGACCAATCACAGAGCGACATTGTGTTTGGGGGCGGGTTATGCAACTGTGACGAAAACAGGAAGCTAGCGCTGACGCCGGAGCTAACAAACAAACCTAACATGGACGAATGGACGCTACAATTAATTCTGTTCTCGCAGATTTATTCACCGTTTCTTTGTTGAATGTTGAACAGCGAGAGGCGCTTCGTGCATTTCTAGCTGATAAGAATTTTGTGGTTTCCCCCCCTTCGGCAAGAACGGACACGAAATTTTCAGCCATGGCCGTGATTGGTTAAAGCAGGGGTGTCCAAACTTTTTCCTCTGAGGGCCACATACAGAAAAATAGAAAGCTGCAAGTGCCACTTTGATTTTTTTTTTCAGGTTATTTATTAACACATTCATTGCCAGACCAGCAAAAAATGCATCATTTGACGTCTTTTTCCGTCAATGGCAGTGAATGAGTTAAACGTGGTAAAAATCAATGAAGCAATTATAAATTGTTTATATAATGTACAGTTACTTAATGAAAACTGCTAACAGTCACAAGGCAAATAGTGACCCTTGTGTGCCACTATAATAGATACGCTTCTCCACTGAGCAGCAGCTGAAACCCAGCTTGACATTCTGAACCACAACGAGAACAATCAGTAGTAAACTGACCACACTTAAGAACCATTAATTTAATGTGATGTTTTCACAAATTGGACCTTGACACTAAGCAACAAGTGGATGAAACTATTTTTATTTCTGAAACTGAATTATTAGCTGCAAATGTGTGTCTTTGCATAGCTAGAAATTAGGGCTGCACAATATATCGAAAAAATATCGATATCGCGATATTGGCCCTTGCAATATGCATATCGCAAAGGCATGCAATAAGTTTTATATGGAATTTTATGCTTTTTATATGAATTTGACCAGTCAGATGCTAACTAAAATGTGCATCGCCATTCAATAGTTGAAAATTATCAAGACATAATTACACTTAATTAACTAAGATTACATTAAGGTTGCTTATTTTGCCACATGAAAAATGTTTTTCTTTCATTAGGTAAAAATTTTTTAATTTCTTTAGGTACATGTTAAATATCGCAATAATATCGATATTGCGATGTTCAGCAAGTATATCACATACGGCATGTTTTTCCAATATCGTGCAGCCCTACTAGAAATGTTTAATCCACCCTCTTTTTCTTTCTTTCTTTTTTTTTTTTTTTTTTTTTTTCAACAGCATTGAAAAATTATTTTTAGTATTTGCCATGGGCCGCCAAAAAATGTATGGCGGGTCGCAAATGGCCGTATTTTGGACACCCCTGGGTTAAAGCAAACGTGTAGAATGTTGCATCGTCCAATCAGCTCGAATTATTGTACAGAATGCCCCGCCTTTTCCCGACCAAATTACTGTGGAGAGATACCAGATGGATATGCTATTGCCAGGTTACATCCCCCCCCCCAAAAGTAGAGAAATATCCTCCCCCAAATCCAAGCAAGACCGGTCCTCGTGTTTCTGTGCGCCTCTGCGTGCAACTCTGTCAAAGGCTGCCGGAGGATATAAGTGGAGCGAGGCAGCTGGCGGCCGGCAGGCGAGGCGTTTCGGGGGGAGTTTAAAGGAGATCAGCCGAGTCTCGGCGCTGCGATCATTGCGGAGAAAAGCCGCCTCGCAATTTTATCTGGCGCTCAAGGGAGCAACCTGACGGCAGCGAGACAATTGAGGGACGCTTTCCTCTGTCAACAACACGCGGCAACTTTGCAAAGAGATAATGAGAAGCTCACGCTTTTATTGCCGAGCACGGCTCAAACGGGGGCTTAGGGTTGCAAATGAGTTTTGAGACATGTTGTTTTTTGTGAGACAAAGTTAAGGTTTTCGAGTTTGGGTTTGAAGCCAGTGTTAGCGTTTTTTTCGAAAGATGGTTCCAAGGCATGATCAGGATTTCAAATGACAAGACACTGTTTGGGTTTCACGTTAAGATTTGTAAAAATCTAATTACATCTTCAAATGAGGACTTGAATTAAGTAAGGATTAAGTTTCAAATAAGGGCGTCAAAAGGTTTCCATTAGGGATGCGCCAATTGAAATCGGCCGGCCGATTTATCGGCCCCGATTTCCTTAATTTTGGAAGATCGGTGATCGACGGATCCCTTACAAATTAACCGATCTTTTCCACCATTCTCATCTCCCTCCTCGGAGGTGTGAAAAAGTCTGTCCTCTTCTGCTGAGATGACTTATCGGATTTTCATTTTGATTTAAGAGAACAAATTCATGTGCATTTAAAACAACCCATTTGTATATTTTCACCGATATTGTTCAATGATTTCCAATAAAATACAATTGGAACACTGAAGGTATATGCTGCTTGTTATGGAAAAAAAATCGGCATCGGCAGAAACAGGATTGGCAGGTCAGACTTTTTTAAAGATCGGTTATCGGTGATCTGCCAGAAAGTTGTGATCGGTGCACCATACCAACCATTCCATGCAATGGTGAAGTTACAAGTGAATTTTCAAAGATTCAAATTAGGATTTAAAGGGGTTTCAAATTGGGTTTATTTGGAATTGGTTCAGGGCGGCACGGTAGTCGAGTGGTTAGCACGTCCGCTTCCCAGTTCTGAGGTCTCCGGTTCGAGTCCAGGCTCGGACCTTCCTGGGTGGAGTTTGCATGTTCTCCCCGTGCCCGTGTGGGTCTTCTCCGGGTACTCCGGTCTCCTCCCACATTCCAAAGACATGCATGGCAGGTTAATTGGACGTTCCGAATTGTCCCTAGGTGTGCGTGTGAGTGTGGATGGTTGTTCGTCTCTGTGTGCCCTGCGATTGGTTGGCAACCAGTCCAGGGTGTCCCCCGCCTACTGCCCAGAGCCAGCTGAGATAGGCGCCAGCAGCCCCCGCGACCCTTGTGAGGAATAAGCGGTCAAGAAAATGGATGGATGGATGGATGGATGGAATTGGTTCAGTTCTAAGTTTGGGTTTCAAGTCTTTGTTTCAAGACAGGGTTGGGGTATAAGAGTAAGGTTTCAATAATTGGTTTAAAATGAATGTTTCCGGTCTTGGTTGTGGTTTCAAACAAGTGCTAGGGTTTCTAGTTTGAGTTCAAAACAGGATTAGTATTGACAACCAGGGGTTCAATTTAAGATTATGTATTAAAAATACGGACCCAAGCCAAGCTTCAGGTTTGGAGGACGATATAAGGATTCAAGTCCAACATGGTGTCAAGCCAGGGTTTCAAATTGGGGTTTGGATAAATTGTCAAGTCTGTTTTAGCATCGTTAGGGTTTCGAATCACACTTTCACATCAGGTTTTCAAATGAAGGTTTCAAGCCTTGGTGACTCTTAGTGCTTTAAGCCCGGGTTAGTCTTTCAAGTTAGGGTTTCAAACATCCATTCTTTTAAAAATGAAAAGCAAGTCTTTTCAAATTGGTATTTCAGGTAGAGTTGTTTTAAACCAGGTTTTCGGAACGCTATTGAACGTTCCAAGCAGGGTTTCAAAACATTAGGAGTCACTGTGTGTTCTGTACACACACGTGAACACCCACAAAACGGTTTTGTGGTTGTGTAAAAAAAAAAAAAAAAACAGAACAAAGCACGTGTGTGAAAAAGACAAAGCGGCAAATGTGGCTGCTCAAATCCTCCATCTCGCTCTTTTGAAGCTTCGCTCTGACCTTCATTCATCCGACTTCCTTTGCACCAAACTTGCCGCTTGTCGGCCTCCGTGCTTCAGATCGACGCCATCCATCTCATCCACGCGCTGTCAGATCTACTCTCGCCGCTCGCCGCCCGTCCGCTATATCCTCTCGTAAAGAGGCATCATCTCCAGCGCCGCGGTCGCAAAAAAAGGGATAAGTACGTCATAAAAATGGCTGATGCACTCTTACGACTCTGCTCCAAAAACCCGACTCAACAAATTGAATTGCTGGACAACAACAACATCACATTTGATAGAATTGCAAAGCGACTTGGATGTCATTCGACGCTTTCAAATGTAATGTTGAAGGCCCGCCATTCGCTCAGCTTGACCACATTTGGGATGCATGGATTATTTCGAGGCGGCTACCATGGATTGAATAACAGCGCCAATTTGCCCGTCCAATTTAAAGCCCAAGTTCGAGACTGTTGCCATTAGATAAGGCCTAAGTCAACAGGGAGGGACGGACACCGCCATGATGCAGGACTTGATTTCCTCGAGGCAGGACAAAAGCAGCCGAAAGAAAAAAGTGGGACGTAGCGTTATAATATCTGACTGTCATCTGCATAGCAGTGAAAGGAAATCCCATGCCATTCCTAAGATGGAACCCAGGGGCAGCAAGTACAATGAAAACAGAAGGGGCCCCAAATTTGAGCCCTGTGGAACTAGTGTGAAAAGATGAATCCATCTAATTTGGTGTACGAACGTTTTCTAATAAAACCAGACACCACACTTGACGCATAAGCTGCTCGGTTGCCCCAAAATAAACAAAACAGTAGAAATAAATATGTTAACATCGTATTTAAAAGAGAAAAACGTTAAAATTATGATTTTTGTTTCAAAATAGTTCCGGTGGATAATATTCTAATGTACTTTACTTATGACGGAGGACCTTGTGGGACTTGAAATGAAACAATTGTAACAGAATTGTTTTTCTGAAGTCAATGAAATGGTATTTAGTTTCAATTTCATTCTGCCGGTTTATTTGTAACAAGTTTTTGAACTGAAGCATTTGAAGGGAATAAAGTTGTTTCAGCATGTCGCGAGCCGGAAGTCGTCACGGCGGCTTTAACACTCACTGATCAAAACGATAGCACAAATATCAGTGAGGCTTGTTTAATTTATCTCTGCATCATCATCATCATTAATATAATTATTATTATTGTACACATTATTGTAACACAGCCCAATCTGGTGATTGCATATATATGGACTCTCAACCTGGATCAGCATCCGCAGCGTGTTGCATGCTTGCGTTACTGAGTGAACTGTGCCCTTTTTTTTGTGGGGTAAGGTACCACTGTCAATTTGTCAAAATGAGGTACAAAATGTAGTAAATGAAAGTATAAAAATGCAGGGCGAGAACGACAAATGTAAATAACACAAGGAAAGTGCCGATACCTGAAAAATCTACTTGAGTGCAGGAACAAAGTATTTGTATTTTGCTACTTGCCAGCGTTGGAAGTTAGGCTGTTGGAGTGTTTATCGCAGCCCGGCGAGAGGAGGCGGTAAGGGTGAAGCAAACGATCAGGCGAGCTGCTGCCTTGGCTTCATATTTGCAATTAGCGTCTGCGGCTTCACTTTTGATTCATTCCGCCTCTCCCACCTCACTCAATGGGATTTAATCACTTTTTTTCCCCCCCCACATCGATTGTCCGATCGCCGCCTCCCAATCAGCTCGCCGACGTCCCCCGTCGCCGGCTCGCCACCGATTCGCCGCCGTCACGCTAAGCCCGGCCACTAATGAGCGGGCCGTCAGAGGGTCACGGAGAGGACGGACGAGTGCGACCAATCGCCGCGCTCCGCCTGAATAGTCGTCCGCCGCTTGGACCCGCCGAGATGAGTCACCGTGCCGGCGTAACGAGGGTTGTTACGGGCTCGGTTGTGCTTCTATCGCCAGCAGACAGATGAAAACGATGGCGGACATGTAGTACTGAGACGATATATATAGTACACAGCTTCAAGTAGGCGTGAAATATGATGTAACTGGAACATTAAAGGCGTATAAACATTGCTCAATACACAATGGAGTGATATTTTGCACAAGTCACATTGAAATTCACTTGACAGATATAAACAAAATAAATAAGTAAATGAACAATGTAAGAAGACAGAATGGCAAGGCTGGCGGGTCACCAGACAGCGCCCCAATTTTCTTAGATGAAAAAGAAAAACATAAGGAATGGGGAGGGTGGGAAAAAGAAGCCACCTACTATGTTCCTATAAGGGCACTGCCGTATATTACACAGTATGCATTTGGAAAAGAAAACCAGTATAGAAACAAACAAATCTCGAAGACTTGAACATGTGGGAGAGAGGGGTATTAGTTAAACCAAACTGTTACTGTTAAACCAAACGCAAAACAAAAGTCATTAAGACCACATAACTTTCTCAGGAACGTCCATTAGCTTAAAGCTAACACAAAATGGAACATGGGCTAGCGATTAGCACGGATGGTTGAGGCAATGGATATTTGATGTCAAAAAAGTGTGCGTGCAACTTTGAAGATGTGCGCACTTTATTACCGTTGCTCGGTGGGCCGTCACCACCGAGGAGCGACTGCTGGGAAAAGAAGCGAAGTGGCCGTCCTGTCAAGAACATTTTTAATCCTCGCCAGGTGTTCCGTAATCCCCACTGACACCTTTTCGGGAGGGCTGACTGACGCATTTGGCAAATGACAGCTCCGCCATGGATGGAGACACAGTTTTGGTGGCTGGGGGATGAAAGGGGTTAAAGGTTAGGGATAGGGCGTACCCTAATCCCTAACCCTAACTTTTTTTTTTTTTTTTGCTTGTGAAAAGCTCTTATACGCAAAATGTGCCTGATAAGAAGAAATAAATATCTTTGGTCGGTTGATGGAACACAATTGTGATACTGTTTTTTTCAAGGTCAATAACCATACGATTATTAGTAGTCAAGGAGACGATAACTGATATTTCAAGCCGATATTCATTTGCAGTAAAAGAGCAACTAGACTAAGTGCAATTTCTGTAGAAATTGCGTGGGAATGCTGAAAGCTGAATGCTAAGATTTTGAATGCATGTGGAATATTTCTGAAATAAATTGAGAGATAAATTATGAATTTATAACCTCCTGGTTACTGGACAATGCACTTTATCAACTGTGACACCTGGTATCATCAGACACCTGGTAAGGATCATAAGTTATGTATATGAAAGTGGGCGTGGAAAGTGACACTTTGAAAAGGTTCAATGTCTCTCCCATTGAAAATGAATGGGGAAAAGTTATTAAACGTTAAATTGTGCAAATACTGTAAGTAATGTGGAATCAGACGATATATACCCCGTGAGGCGTGAATGAAAAAGGGCGGAGAATAAAAATCACAATAACATGTGGGAATGCTTCAGCAATTAAAAACTAAGCAAGTAAATAGTTTCTGTACTGTAAATAGTAAAACATTTTCTAAGATTTCAACGTAATTTCTTATTTTTATTATTTTCTTCAATAAAAAGTGTTGGGAGTTCACAGTGTAGCATAATTTTTAGAAAGTGAAAATTTAAATAAATCCACAAATTTTTTCCCTGTATCTCACTGAGCGACAAATGCTAACGTAGCTAATTTGGGGTTTTCGTCAGGGTTCGTAAAAGGTTTCAAAAGATATTCGCAGACAGTGAAAATTTGTCTGAATATGTTTGAAATGTCTTTGCGGCAAGTAAACAAACTGTATGTGAACATCTTACAGTCCTGATGAAAACAATAAATTAGCTACGTTAGCAAGCATTCACCGCTCAGTGAGATATCAGCTTTATCGGCTTTTATTCCTAAAAAAAAAAAAGACAGATAATCGGCCTATGTAACAGTCGGAATCGACCCGGGACGAATCGCATTGGCCTCCATCTTGTCTTGTGTCGAGTCGGAGGAGAATCTCGCTCGCTCCTTGCGCCAAGGAGGTGACTACAATGTTTTATTCAGTCGTCTGAAAACGTGTTGCTCTGTGACAGAATCAGGCAACCGTCACGTTGCGTTGCGGCGCGCGCATGCACGCAGCGGGCCGCAAGACAACACAAGGAGAAGGAGAAGAAAAAGAAAAAGTACCCGTGTTTGGCTGCGCGTATGTAAATGTCAGCGGAGAGAGAGGGAGGAGGAGGAGGAGGAGGAGGAGGAGCAGGCGCTTGTTCCTTGTCAAAAATCTCAGCTGGGCGCCAGTGGCAGCCAATCTTTGTCTTCAACCTTTGAGCTCCTCCGCAACAACAAAGCAACCCGACGCAAGGCCTCCATGCATTTTTGACGAAGCGCAGAACAAAGAGAATTTGAAGGCACCGTTTCCACGATGGATTGACACTTGCAGGTGTTAATCACAAATTCATGTTCTCCATTTCAAGACTCAACTTCATCATTCTATCTCGTGTTGTTCTGATACCGATACTGGTATCGGCAGAGGCCCCGATACTGCATTAAAACAGTGGTATCGGGATCAGTGACTACTAACAAGTAACATGCCGATGCAGAATCTTGTCTTGCTTCGGCATCGGCCGATACTGCAAAGCTGGGTATCGGAATCGGTATCGGTGGCCAAAAAACGATATCGGAACAACACTAATTCTATCCTCGATAGCTAAGAATACGTTCAAATCAACATTTTTTATATTTTTTTACTTTTCCCTCATAGACTGACACCAGAATATTCAAAAGGCAACTGGCCTTAATCCACATCTTTTTTTGTTTTGTTTTTTTTTTCTATTCAATGTACATGCTTTGTTTACACGATCAAATTTTTTTAGAGTCGATCACGGATCAGCGAGTTAAAAACTAAAGAACCGAGCACCACCATCACCAATCCAATAAGAAGATGGTCCAATCAATCCAATCTACTTTTAAACATTTCATTTATGTTATAATAGATTTTGCAGGCGCCAACCCACGAATGGGCAAAATTTGCATACAATTAACATTAAGGATGTAACGATATCTAAACATCACAATACGATATCACTATATGAAGGTTGCAATACGATAATTATCACAATATTGTGGTGAGGTTGACGATATATAAACAAGGTCACATTATTGTAAAAAAAATTGCTCATAGTAAAAAAAACAAAAAAACAAAAAAACACAATATTGTGTTTTTTTACATTACAGCAATGCATATAAGTAACCTACAATCTCTAATAACACTTGATATTGATGCATTTACTTGCTAATGCATGCACACATTGAGTGCTTCCACATATTGACTCACTTCACAAGCATATTAGCATATTAGCGTGGATTTGAAACACAGAAGGGCCAAAACATGCCTTGTGAAAATTAAACTGCACTAAAAAGCTCACCACCAGAGGGTGCTAGAACTGCACAAATGGAAATCAACCTGACTTTTTTTTAAAAGATGTGCTGCTTTTAATATCGTGACATGACGCCGACGATATATTGTGGCAGTTTTAAAAGGAACCCCGGCTGTCACGACGTTTGTGCTATATTATTTATTTGGTTGTTACTAACGTAACTATGAGATTCATTTTTCAAAAAAAATCATTTCCAGTTTAATACATTTTGCAGAGACTTTATTTCGATGTATGTAGATGGATGTTGTTATTTACGTCGTAACGCGACGTAGAATGGCGATGGTTCTCTGCCAAGCAGTGTGAATTATTTTTGAAAAATGAATCTCATAGCTATGTTAGTAACAATCAAATAATATAGAGCAAACTTGTCATGACAGCCGGGGTTCCTTTTAATACCGCGATATTGCCGTTATCGTGACATCCCGAATGATTACGCTGATAAAAAGTAACAAACCTTGAAAATAAACGCAACATTCAGTACATAGAAATTCAAAACATCATATTTAATATCCGTGCCTCTAATATACATATCATATTGATATATTCGAGGGTTCAGACACTTTTCACATCGCATTCAATGTACACACTTACTGTTCTATATTTGCATCGTATTCATGTTTAACACGGCACATTTGCAGTCTAGACTGTTAATGTGCCATATTTCCAGCATCTCTTTCTCTCTCGGTAATTAGTCGCGGTCCAAATGGAATCGGCGTGTTTGCATCGTGTGCAGATGACTCCAGTCGAGCCGTAATAATCCCGACAAACAAAAGCAGCAGCAATGAAAACGGCAGCTCCTCGACGGCGCATTCAAAGCAAATACGGGCAAGATACACTTTGCGGCCAAATGAAACTCGGGGCTAATTGAGGGTCCTCCTGCCCCCGTCGGCCACTTAAGGAGCGAGCGCATCAGCATGATTAAATTCTTTGTTTTTTTTTCTTCCTTATTTGCGCAAACCTTCTGGAGGCCTAGTCTATGTAAGCACGCATGTCAAATTGATTCCCTGAATAACGTTGGTGCACTCAAACGCAAATGTCCTTAATACAGTGGTGTCCAAACTACAGCCCGGGGGCCATTTGCGGCCCGCCGTCCATTTTTCAGTGGCCCGCGCCATATGCTAAAAATGCCATTTGACTCAGTTAAAATAAAATAAACAAAACAAAAATGTTTGGAGATGGTCAAAGTCAGAAGGGAGGGTATTGAAAAAATTGGGTCATTAAAGGTTATTTTAGTTAACTAAAACTAATGAAAAAACTAAAATAAAAATAAAAAACAATATTGTTACCAAAATAAAATAAAAACGAAAACCAACTAAAACTACATTGTATATTTACAAAATTAACTAAGACTAACTATAATTATAGCAAACATGTCCTTCCTTTTAGTTTTTGGTAATTCAATTAATGCATAAACCTTTGGGGATGATTTTAAATGTGATTTTTTTTGTAGATTTATTTTGATATAAACCGGAAAAATGACGTTTGAAAGTATGTCACACAGAAGTGATGTCATCTAGAAGCAGCCAATAGAAAAGCACCAAAAGATGACGTTGCTCCCATGGTGTTTTTTTTTTTTTTTTTTTTTTTAAATATTGCGCACAAGTAATACACTTAAAAAACAAAACAAAAAAAACTAATACTAATACTGAAGGTAACAAACTAAACTAAAACTAAGCATTTGTGAAAGAACTAAACTAATAAAATCTAACTGAACCACTCTGAAAACTAATTAAAAAAAACTAATTAAAATGAAAAAATCCAAAACTATAATAACTACTGCCATATTACAAATAAATTGGTTCATATACTGTAGCATTTTTCTAAAACTGCAAAAGCAGAATTAAATTATTTGTTTGTAAATTATTTTGTTATTTACACAATTTCTCTTCATAACATTATGTGGCCCTTGCGTCCTTCTGATTTTCTGTATGTGGCCCTCAAATGAAAAAGTTTGGACACCCCTGGCTTAATATATATGTATATAGAAGTATAACCGTGGATTGACCCTGCAATGGGGGTCACTCTATTGAGTAATGACTACATTGGGACAACCTGTAGCGAGAGAACAGCACTCGTCTTCAGGTTAGCATAGCATTAGCAATCAGTCGGGCCAAACCCAACATTTACGCAGCGGCTTTTCCCTCACACGAGGACGGCTGAATGCTTATCAGCGATGTCGGCGTCAGATCCTCTGACGTATCCGCGCTGATCGGCGAGCACGCCCGAGGGGAGTTACACGCCGACGCGTTGCTCGAGCGACTCCATCAAAGCGTCTCCGCATTTGGAATGTCAAACTCGCTGCCGTCGCCCCGATTCAATCGGCGGTATCGACGATAGCGTCGGGCCCGCCTGCCTCCATCGGTGGGGGCGGGGATGCGAGATGAAGTTGGTTTGTTTACGTGACATTTGCTACATGTCACAGACAAATAGCACGGTTTTCGTGCCACAAGATAAGAAGATAATTAATACACATTTGGATTAAGTAGGAGTTTTATCAATTATATGGACTATTATTAAAGAGTGGACAGTAGGTGACTAAATGGGAAAATGGCACAATATATATATATATATATATATATATATATATATATATATATATATATATATATATATATATATATATATATATATATATATATATATATATATATATATATATATATATATATATATATATATATATGTATAATTCATTTTACTGTATGAAGTCCATTTCCAGCAGTGGAAAATAAAATCTTTTTGATTTCTTTTTCTGTCACTCCACCATCATGCCCAAATAGTAGGCAAGCAACACTTGAAACATTAAAGTTGACTTTGCTTTGAGCTTTGTCCCGCCTACTTCTACTACCATAGTTTTTTTGGAGCAAACAATTCACCGTTAGAAAACAGGCTTCTGACATAAAAAAAATAATAATAATAATAATAATTAAAATAAAATGAAGGAAAATAAAATCCACTGGCGGAAATAGGCTTTTGACAGTTAAATTCTCTCATTATTATCATTATTATTATTATTATTATTATTATTATTATTATTATTTGTCATGTTTACTTTAAAAAAAATATATACTGTTGTGATGGGGGGGGGACTTTTTTCTTTTGTCTGTTGTCAGTCATGGAGGTCATCCATAAATCTACATTTGATGTGTTTTTGTTTTTCAGAAAGCGCTCAACACAACTGACAATCGTGGCCCTTTCTCTTCACCAATTTGAAAAACTCACTTGCAACTTCAATTTTGGGCCATCTGAAGTAATTTAGTAAAAGTAGGCTAGCTTTCTCGCTAACGTCAGCTTTACAACGTTCTATCCATTCCACTGTCAAAAGATAACGTCTGTGCCATTAATCCAAGCAACGTGAAAAGGCAATTAATTAGCCAGTCCCCTCAATGATTATATTAACTACGGCTGAATTTCCAACTCGTCTATTTTTAAACCACTTTACTTGTTGAAGTATAAATGACGTTCAGCGTTCCGTCTCCTTTGAGGCAAAGCTAAAATAAGTTACCATGTAGGCCATTTATTTATATTTTCTCAATCTCTCTGCCTTTGTTAAGTGACAAACAATGGTTTGTCCACTAATGGCGTCATCTGTGAAGGCGAAAGAGATCGAGAGACTGCATCCCTTCCACATGTATGTTTCCTTCCCTCGTTTGGTCGTCCTCCATCGACTCTCAGCGCTGTGATTGCCGAGCGTAGGTGTTTTGGGAAACCGCAGCTTGGACTTAGTCACCGAGTGGCAGACCGCAGAGTGAGTTAGGGAGCCAGCTTGTCGAAGCTCACAGCTTGTTTTAAAAAAAAAAGAAAAAAAAAAAGAGTGGTCAGTGCTCCTGCTGACTCAGTAAGTAGTGCACAACTCCGAACCTTGCAAGCTTTACATCAGCGAGTGCAATGCTAAACAAAACCTGCGATGGAGACGTGTGAAATATGTCGCGTTTGTCCTCGTTTTCGCAGCAGCTTCCGTTTCTGGAACATTGGTCAGCCATTTTATGCTTCCTTGGAAGTGGTGGCTTGTTTCTTTTGCAAAGGAAACAACAGTTAAAGGGATAGTTTGGATTTTTGGATATGAATCTGTATTTCATCCTCACCTCTAGTAGTGTGCGATCACCACTGACTTACCCCTGACAGCGTTCCGTGACACGAGTTCTGGTCCGGTTTTGGTCGAGAGGAAAGTACTCCGGCAAGTTGGCTGGGGTCACGGAAATAAAGCGTTTTTCTTCTAAAAAAAAAGTTTGTGCTCAAGAAAAGTGATACATTTGCATCACAAAACTTCGCCCTAGAAAAAAAGTCAGACTCCATTACCGCCGGGCACTATTTTTCTGTTTGTTTGTATCACTTGTGCGGCGTCCTGCATACAACTGATAAACACGCACTAATCTACAAGTTGAAAACAGAAAAATAGTGCCCGGTGGTAACGGAGTGACTTTTTTTCTAGGGCGAAGTTTTGTGATGCAAATGTATCACTCTTTTGAACACAAATTGTTTTTGTTGCGTGGATGGCCACACGCAACTACTTCCGGACATCCGCGGGAACGTAGTGCAAATGTAGAGTTCCTGAGTGTGCACTGTCCATGTGGATGCGTCACATGCACGGAGATGGAAGTGCTATCCAAACAGTCCTTTCTGACGAGATCCGTTGGGTTTCGAATCCAAAAAGTCCGATTCAGTGTTGGTTCACAATGGCCAATTTGCAACTCAATCTGGTTACAACCGATTCGTGTTGCGACATATTCTATGTGTCAATCAGATGTCCTCTCTTTAATGGGTTTATTATATCCAATGTCAGCATGTCATCATTTCGATGGTTTTTTAAGCGTCATGTGGCCAAAAGTCATTTTGGAAGCAGCCTCTGGCAAAGCATATGAGAACAAAGTGTTTTATCCTTTTGAATGTTCCATTTAATTCCAATCTGGGACCAATTACAAGGGCCTGGCCTTGAAACAAATCACCAGGACAGTTTGACTAGGTCTTTATGAGTCAACTGACTGAATAGATTTGCTGCAGCGAGCCCATCTCTCTGGTGGAGTGAGTCTGCTTCTCAGGACAAGATGCTTGGTGAAAGTTGTCTGTTTTGGGTGCGTTGGAGCTTCACATGATGTTAGCAAGAACACGCTTCAACCTTCCTTTGCGGCTTTGCCCGCCTGGCAAGGACACCCGGCATCCGTTGATTCAATAAACAGACTTTTGAGGCGGAAAGTGATATTTGCAGTTGTTGCCTTTTTCCCAAGCACATCATCCCACTTTTCTTTCTTCCAAAGGAATACAGACATATGTGCAGTCAGTATGCTGTCGTTTCTGGCTCTGGCGGCGCAGTTGAGGGGATTAGCCTGCGCCTGAGTGCCTCGAATAATGATCAGTGCAGCGGAGAAACACATTTTCACATTTGGGGAGATAAGGGCGGGCAATCTGCAAAAGCACGAGGACTTAAGCGACTCCCCGTGGCTGCTGGTGGAGACAACACAAGTCACGAGCAGTCACGTGGCCGACACCCACTCGTGTCTTTCGAACACAGCCAGGGAAAACTTTTAAATGACATTCCACACACTACGTTGCCCGCCGTGCTTCATTTCCCAGGCAGAGATCAAATCTGGCTTCATTTCCCGCAGAGAACCCGGGTTTCTAATCATTCGCGTTAAGGATACTCCATGTGGAGGGCTACTCTGCCGAGTGGAGAGGCGCCCTCGTTAATCACACGGAATAAAACATGGCCGACGTCGTCTTAATGACAACAAACACAAAGCGGGCCCGGCATTTCCACATCACAAGACAAGAAGAAGGCGCAACGCTGACGCTGCCATCCACCTGAGCGCAGCATGTGGGCCAGCTCCACGAAAACAAAAGACGTCAGCCAATCGCAAGTCTTTTGACCCAGGCGGGAACGTCGTCTTACACGGCACTGAGTGCTCACCGAAGCTGATAGTCATCACAGGATGTGCAAGTTACGATTGACACATTCCGACAAGACTTGGAGATGGTGGCAACTGACGTGCAATTGACTCTGAATGTCAGAAGAAAATGGAAGAATACATGCTGACTTCAGGCCCCAAAATCATTTTCCATGCACACGTAGTATCTTCCAGGGCCAATTTTGAAATATTTCACATCTGTTGGCAGCAAAACAGCTAAAAGCTGCTTCACCATGTTTGCTTTGAGCTCTGGGTTCCACTAATAGAATCAGGGTCTGCTGACTTCAGAGGATTAAACATTTTCTTCATATATTCAGGACCCAAACCATTCAGTGATTTATAGACCAGTAGCAGAATTTTGAAATCAATTCTACAGCTGACTAGGAGCCCGTGTGAATGCTTTGGGACTGGAGTAATATGTTCTGATCTCTTTGTTCTGTTCAGAACCTTTGATGCTCTTTTGAGGGAATCTAGTGGGAAGACAGTTCCAATAGTCAAGTAAACTGGTGATAAACGTATGGATAAGCTTCTCCTGGTCCACTTGGAGTACTCAACCTTTCAGTCTGGATTTGTTTTTTGTTTTTGGCTCTTTAGGGATTGTTTGAGAAGGCTTTTGAAAGTCTGGTCCGAGTCTAACAGCACTCAAAATTTTCAGACGAGGCTCTATGGTTACCAGGGTTGGGGAATCCATCAGGTCCTGAAAGTAAAACCCCTGCCAAAGATTGGCTTGGCCACAGTTGCTTATACTCAACTGGCAGGTAAACCAGCTCCCCAGTGCCGATTGAGTAGAAGCACCTGCGGCTAAAGCCAAAATGTTTCAAGAGTTTTACTTTTCCGAACCTGGATTCCCCAATCCTGTTGTTTACTGTGGACAGTGACTTGAGGTGTTTTCTAACAGCAATCCTCTTTTCTTGACTGCTGAAAACAATGACTTCAATTTTGTTTTGGTTTAACTGAAGGGTTCATCCTGTATCGCGTTTGACCCAAGTTTAAGACTAAACAAAAGGGGTCCAAGGACCCTTGAGGGACCCCACATATCATGAGCATTTGATCAGATTCAAAACATCCAATGGAGTAGGAGGAAGTAGTTCATATTCCATTGAATCCCAAGACTCCATAAAGCCTACATTCATGTGTTTTCCATAGGCAGACATTTCTTGAGACTCTTTGCATGAAACAAATTGAGAATGGATCCAAACCTTCTTACCTTCCCCACGTACTGCTGGTCTGTCCCCATGTGTTCTTCTAAAACAAAGAATTGGTTCCAGATCCAGCCCCGTTTTGGCCTGTGGTGCACCTCCGTCTCCCCGTTGGCCAGCTTGCTCTGGTTCCTGCTGGGATTCCTGGCCAGCACCCTGGCGGGCAGGTGGTGGCTCGCCCCGTGGGCCTTCTGGATGAAGCAGAGGCAAACCAGGACGGGGCAGAGCCCGCCCGCGCCGGGTATCCTCATGGCGCGGCGTCTCGTACAATTATCCCAGCGCTCCGGGACCTTAATTTCCTCGCAGCCGCCACCGCTGCCGACCTCTCCCAAGGCAAAACTTTAAATCCCAATGAGGAGAAGAGTGGTCCTAGTAAATCCAGGGGAGGTCATGGTCCAAAAAAAGACGAGGTCCTTTTTACATTATGGAATTTCCCAGCTGAGGCACGGACGTCACGGCGCGAACGATTCTAGTCGCGGAGGTTAATCCCACAGGCCATGATGGATATCCTGTGGGAGAGAGCAGAGCAAACATGGGATTACTAAACCCAATTAAAAAGCTTAACTCTGTCTCAAAACCCTATTTTGAAACAAAACAATAAAATGAAGCCCAGTCTTGAAACCCTAACTCCAAACACTGGTTAGTAACCAAAAACCGTTTTAAAAAATGTCATTCAAATCCCAATTTGAAATGTTTAGGCAGGCTTGAAACTAGTGTTTTTCCGATACCGTTTTTTGGATACCGATACAGATACCCAGCTTTGCAGTATCGGCCGATGCCGATACCATACCGATACTTAAGTTTTTTTTTTCCTCAACATAAAAAAGCTGTCCTGCCATTGGTTCAGATCATTCAAGGGCCAATAGGATATTTTAGATGGGCATGCAGTGAACATGTCACATATTAGTGAATGTCGTGCACGAGCAAGACACAAGATGCTGCATCCAAAATTCTATATTAGCGTTGGAATTAATGGTATCGGCATGTTACTTGTGAGTAGTCACCGATACCGATACCACTGTTTTAATGCAGTATCGGCACCTCTGCCGATACCAGAATCGGTATCGGAACAACACTACTTAAAACTCTGATTGGCAACACAAAAACCGGGCTTTAAATCGAAATTTGAAAGCCTAACTCCATCCATAAAAACTAACTAGGGGGGAACTAAATTAAGAAAGACTAAATTAAAGGGAGAAGAAGAAGAAGAAGAAAGTGGCGGCATCCAATTGGCAGGAAATGTTGGAGTTGTTGGCCAGATCTTCAAAGTTGTGCACCTGCTTGTTCCGGGCCCAAGACATTTTCAAGGAGTGTTCTCCATTTCATGCTTTCGCAGCGCCTTCAACTTAGGAGGGTCCCGACGGAGAGAGGTCTGGAGCTAATCCCGAGTCGGGGTCCCACCCTGGCTGGACCCCGTCACATGTCACAACAAAAGAAGCCTTTCATTCCGGACATGCTTTTGCAAACTAACGACATTATTTGCAGCCTTCGTCCACTTTAGAAGCAATTACAGTGCATTACATACATACATATTGTTTTGTTTTTTTTAACTCTTGTTTAAATCCTAATTTAAATGCTTAAGCAAAGTTCAAAGCCCTAACCTGAAACACTAACCCGAGCTTCAAACTAAAACCCCTTGATCACTTTTGGAACCCTCATTTTAACACTATGCTTTACTTCAAACCGGAATTTCAAATCCTAACCCTTTTTCGAAACATTGTTTTGAAAACCCAACGACCCTATTTTGACAACCCAACCCTAGTTTTAAACCCTAACCCAGTCTTAAAACCCTCATTTAAGGAATACTTTACTCATTGAACAATTTTCAGCAGTGAAATGTTCATATTTTCTACAGAATTAATTTGATAATGTCGTTATTTTTCATGTACAATTAATACCTTTTAAAAAGCAATTTTTCTACTTGCTGTCGACTGATGATGACATCACCCATGCTGAGGAAGTAGGTAACGAGTCAACAACCAATCATGGCTCACCTCTATTCTGGGTCTGGTTAGCAAACTGATTGGCCGTGACCTATACGTCGTCATCATCAGGCGACAGCAAGTAGAACAATTACTTTTTAAAGTTATTAATTATAAATGAAAAATAATCAAGTTAACACATTAACTCATTTGCTCCCCAAAATGTATATGTTGCCGTTTAAATATTACAATGCTCCCAAAGACGTATTTATACGTTTTTGTTTTTTTTTGTTTTGTTTTTTGTATGTACAAGCATACAGAAGGCTTTGATGCAGCCTCTGAACTGAAGCGAATGCCTGAAGCAATGATACTGATTGCAGAACCGGCCAGCAGGTGGCAGCAGAGTATAAGAGATCAACCAGGGCCATGTTGAAAAAAAAAAGCTCAGTTACAACTCTAAATAGATTCATGAATAATGATGAAATTTACTGCGATTGGCTGGCGACCAGTTCAGGGTGTAACTTGCCTACTGCCCAAAGCCAGCTGAGATTGGATGGATGGATGGATGGATGGATGGATGGAAGGAAGGAAGGAAGGAAGGAAGGAATGAAGGAAGGAAGGAAGGAAGGAAGGAAGGAATTTAGCTATATAAACCCAGAAAACAGGTCAGCCATGATTGGCCGTTACAAACTTCCTCAGCACAGGTGATGTCATCATCAGTCGACAGCAAGTAGAAAATTACTTTTTAAAGTTATTCATTTTACATGAAAAATAAGTACGTTACCACATTAATTGTAGACAAAATATTAACTTGGTACTGCTGAAAATTGTTCGAGTCAAATGTCCCTTTAAAGTGTTTGAAAACCTAATTCAAGTTTGAAACCCTTTTGACTCTTTTTTTTTTTTTTCTGCAATCCGTAATTTGAAACCTTACCCCGATCTTGAAACCCTGACTGTAAAAAAAATGTGAACTTTTTTTCTGATGCAGATGACTCGCCAACTACCAAAAAAAAAAAAAGTAATTCAGTAATCGGTGGCTGTCGTTGACTCGGCAGCTTCCACACGTACCCGACACTTTAAATTAAGGCTGGTATTTGCCTGAAATAGATGCCCTGATATCGGTATTTTCCCATCCCTACAATAAACATCTCTGTTTTGCCTTTTTTGGTGTATGTGCTGGGGTGAGCGGGAGTGCGCCAACTCTACAGAGATGCTAAAGTTACTCAACCAATTAAAGCTCGAGCCGCCTCAAACTGAGTTCTATTTGCTGATTTGCGCTATAATGTTCGCATTGTCGTCCAGAAAAAAAGTGCAGTATTCTATTATTCTCCTGTTCTATTATTCTTCCACTTCAACAAGACTACGTCGGCTTATAAGTTTGCCGTTGTAAGTGTGACGTCGGCTCAATTAATTGCAGAGTGCGCTTTTACTCGCAACTTTTTCCTTGAGGTTTTTTTTTTTTTGGTGCACAGAAGTCAAAAAGTAAGAGAGGGAATTGTCGTCTTTTGATTTGTTGTGAATTGAATCTCGGGGTGTGACAGCAAGCAAGTCGTGCTCACCTCAAACATTGCGGAGGTTCTCAAAGTCGCAAGACAAAATAAAAAAAAACGTTGGATGTCGCCAACTAATTCTGCTGACAAGCTTGACTCTACAAGTGGGACTGTCACCCAGACACAAAGTCAAAGAAAGCTTTTGTCAGTCTGGGGAGAAAAATAAATAAAAGTCTGCATTTGCAAAGTCAATGTGGAGGTGCTCATTAAATTTGGAGGTACAGTGGAAAAAATATCAAAGTGTCTGCTGGCAATGCTGGACGGGGGACAACGAATGCATCGCGTCACTCCACTATGACATCATCAAATGGCGACGTAACTCAACACGGATGGATGACACGGACAGATCAAATGATTGTCAGTACAGATTTGGTTACTGCACACTAACAAAAAACGTTTTAGATTCTGAATCTATTTTCAGGAGGCATTTTTTTTTAATTAATATGGAAAACTGGCATTCGTTTATTTGTTTTGTCTCGGGATACAAAAAGTTGACTGCCACATAACAACAACGACTGCCAAACACTTGCTAAGTGATAATGACTGAATTACTTCCCCCGCCTGCATAAATAATTCATACATGTTGATTAGATTTTTTTTTTTTTTGTGCTCGGAAAGCCACGGCTAATCCCGCGCGACACTTGTTAGCAACGCTAAGGAGGCGCCGCCGCGCTTGTTGACGGACGATTGATTCGCCGCCGGCGCGAGGCAAGTTGTGGCGGATTTAAGAAGCCGCGGATAAACGCCTGACGACGACACATGTAATCTGCATCCAGATTGGCATCGGCAAAAGGTAGAGAGTGACACCCAAATCCCGCCTTGTGTCCGCTAATGCCATACCTGGCGCGCGGCGGACAAGCGTTGATAAGATCATTTGCGCTTCTTGGGTTGAGACGATGGTTGTCTTCCAAATCACTCTATCAGGGACGGGCAACTTCAATGATGGAGGGCGGCACAATTTTTCAGCAGTGCTTACTGGGGGGCCTCATAGCAATACACACTTTCCAACCAGATTTTAAATACGGAAAAATATGTGTCTTCACTAGGGATAGACCGATTATCAGCCTTTTGATTAATCTGAAGGCCAATAAAGGTGTTATGTATCTGACTGAGCAGTGAATGCTTGCAAACGTAGCGAATTTGGGGGTTTTCATCGGGAATTGTAAGGTGTTCACAGACACTTTTTACTTGTCATTAACAAACTTGGAACATATTCAGGCATTTTTTTTTTCACTGCGAAGATCTTTTGAATCGTTTTACCAACCCCGACGAAAACCCCAAATGAGCTACATTCACATGCATTTGCCGCTCAGTGAGATGGAGGTTACTTTTCATTTATGGACCTATTTAATTTGCCACTTCATACAGAATAAGAACTATTCATTAATTTCCGGGCTCTCGAGCGCACCTCAGTACATTTCAAAGGGAAAAAGCATTTTGTACATACAAACTTGCATCTTCCTCGACACATATTTTCCACCTGTCTCACTCTTACCTTTTCTGCTCAAGCGAACCTGGCGGCCGTTAGAAAAAATGCATAAATTAGCTGCATCGTTGTATAAGCCGCAGGGTTGAAAGCGTGTGAAAAAAGTCGTGGCTTATAGTCCGGAAATTACGGTACTTGCTTAGTTTTTAATTTATCTTAAAGGAACACAAGACTTTATGAAAAACTAACCAGCTATTCTGTAAAATGGTTAATGTCAACTCTTCCCTGAAAAGAATTGCCAATTTATGTTGAGCGATTATGATTTTATAGCACTTTCTATGAATATTTTTGCGTTAAGTACTGCATCGGGCATTTTGGACAGTCACGTGATCATCGTGATGTATTGTATGCATAAAATAAACATTGAATGAATGACAACATAGAACTCACGAGGAATGATGGCGGACATCAAAGGTGGTATTTCGCTTTAGGAGCAAAGAAACACTTCGTCAAAAGCAGTACAGCCACGGAGGACTTGCCAAAGATTTGTTTCCAACCGAAAGCCGGATAAAACTGACACATCCAGCCGCCGGCGAGTCCAATTGGACAGTAAACATCCGGGTTTCTTGAAATTTGCTCGCCTAAGCTACATGTCGAGTGCCAAGCACGCTTTAGCCCACATTAGGAACAGCGACCCCACACGGAATGACATGAAACCGAACGTGTTGAGGACTTCACTCTGAACAGAATTGGTGCAGGAATTGGGATTGAAGACGTCTTTTTCTCGCCCCTTACGTCAACAATTTCCCATTGAAATGAACGATCACGTGACCAGGAACATGGCGCCCCACACCGTAAGATCGAATTCGGACACTTAATCGGTTTGAAATAAAATTCAGGGAATAAGATGCCAAAGATATTTGCACTTTTATTCTTTGCACACAATGTCTAATCCAATACTGGAAAATGATTAATAGGTCACTTTAACACATGCTGATGACCCTGGAAATTCCCTGCAATTATTTTATTTTTTTAAACTCAATATAGTTTAATAAAATAAAATAAAATAAATTACGCTAATATTTTCTCTTTTACTGCAAATGTATATCGGCTTGAAATATCTACTATCGGCCTCCTTGACTACTAATAATCTATCACTTGTACTCACATAAGTCAAGTGAAGTCAGTTTTACCTGCAGTATCTGATCCTCATTAAGCAAGAAGACCGGTGCAATCCAACAATGACATCATTGGCCAATTTATCTGACTCATGTGTATGTATAAAACCCGAGTCAAGTTTTGCGTCTCTAACTCCCAAATCCAAGTCGAGTCTCAATCGTTTTTGTCATGTCAAGTCACAAATCATCAACACAGTCACTCACGACGATTCCCAGTCCAAGTCGCACTGACTCAAGTCCCGATTCCCTGAATAGTATTAACAAAAGTTTGTAAAGATAGTTGAGTTCCATAAAATGTTGGCAGAGGTCGGAGTTGTAAAATCACAACACGGTTACTCCGGCGCTTGTCGAGGTGCACCTGCGGAGAGAGCCGGCGTCTCCTCCTCGCTTGGCAGGAACCTTCAGCGTGCTTTACACAGGAGACGAGGTCACCGTGACACCTTCAATAATTTAACAAGCAACTTTTTGTACGTTTGCCTCAGAGAATCCGCAAAGGCGTCATATTTGATGTCCTCGCGATGCAAAGCAGTGTTGATTTTTTTTTCTTGTTTATTTTGCCCCTGTCCATTGTCGCTATCAGACCTCACAAAAAAAAAAAAAAAAAGTGTTATATTCATTCAAACGGGAATTTGAAATGACGGTCATGTAAAATATGGAGGAACGAAACTGCCAACATTCAAAATAAATAAATGACTACATAAATAAATAAATAAAAATAAAATACAAATTGATATAAAACAAATGTTTGAAAATGATATCCCAAAAAATAAATATAAATGGAAATAAAAAGAGCAAAAAAAAAAAAATTCGGGGCCCAAGTCGAAATGTTATTCAAATGAGGGGGCGGTCCTAAGCATGTCTTGGGTTGGACTCTGCTGTCCACCACCCCCCCCGCCTCACTTGAATATATGGCCCAACACTGCCAAAATTTTAAATACATAAATGACTAAGTAAATGACTAGTAGATTTCCATTTATATTTATTTTTTTATATAATTTTTGAATTATATTTACATCCATTTTTATCTTCACTTTTAGTCATTTATTTATTTATTTACTAATTTATTTATTTTGAAGTTTGGCAGTTTTGGTCCTCCAACTTCAATTGGACGCGACTCGAGCACGAATTTGGACCAACGGTCCTCGCAGGTCTGCCCGCAGCCCCCGACGGCTCGGCAGGAAACCCGCCACCTGCCAAGGCCAATAAAAGACGGAGAGATGTCGTCGGTCCCCGCTTGCTTCCCCGTGGTCGCCGCTAACGGCTAATGCTCGCCCGCACGCTGCGCGATCGCCCGCCCGCTGATGCCAAACAACAAACAGCCGGCGCGCCGGGACGGCTAGGCACATGACGGCGAGCGGGAGAGAGGCCACCGCAGCGAGGGAGACGCGCTCGCGTTAGGCTGAAGCCATTTAAAAGCAGCCCCCACCACGGGTGGGCGGTCCATGCTGATGCGGCAGTTGGAAGAATCCGAGGAAGTGTACACGATGGGAAGCGTATTCAAATGATGTCGTGGAACGAGAAAATGTCAACGTGCTGGATAAATCCTACGGCAGAATTCTCAAAAATCATGTGAAACAAAATTGCGACTAGCATCGACCATCTTTTGAAGGATCTTTGGAAATTGCTGAAATTGGCCACTTTATACCAAAATGGCCGACTTGCTGTGCCTTTTTTCCCACTGATCTATATACATGACTGGATAGCTGATAGGCCAAGACTTTTGAGGTCACGAGGCGGCCATATTGCTCCTTCCAAGAAATGTTTCTCGGCATACCATACTATACATTTACACTATCTAAATTGGAGAACATTTGAGACAGTACTTAGTAGAAACAGCTTAATTTATGATATTTGAAATGTATTAAACAAACAAGAGAACTTCAGACATTTTACAACTACATGTATAAACTAGACTAAGTGCAATTTCTGGAAAAATTGAGTGGGAATGCTGAATGCTAAGAATTGAATGCATGTGGAATGCTTATGAAGTAAATTGAGAAATAAATTATGAAATTCTAACCTCCTGGTTACTGGACAATGCAAACTGTGCTACCGAGCAGCATCAGGCACCTGGTAATGGAATGGAATGCTAATGGGAATGGAATGCTAATGAAACAAGATAAAAACAAATGAACCAAAATGGAGGTTTTGCTGGAGGTTAAAATGAATTTTGAGGACCAAAATTACTATACTTTAAATTAGTATACTTTTGATATTCTAATATTTTTAAATAGGATATTTGAGTTTTGTTTAAGCTATTAAGCCATAATCAGCAATATTCAAATAATAAAAGGCTTGCAATATTTCAGTTGATTTGTAATGAATCGAGAATGTAGGACATTTTTGTTTTTTTTTATTGCATTACAGAAAATAAAGGACTTTATCACAATATTTTAATTTCCTGAGACAGTCCTGTATGTCTCACCCGTATGTATACCATATAGTTTATACTAGGGGTGTGAATTGCCTAGTACCTGACGATTCGATTCGTATCACGATTCACAGGTCACGATTCGATTCGATACCGATTAATCCCGATACGAATTTATAAGTCGATTGTTGCGATTTTTTTCATTCAAATTTAGAAAATACTAATCGGTAAGCTTGTAGAGTGTAAGATTTATATGAAAATGTATTATTTATTTATCTGAAATTTCAGTCTTATAGAGGTTGTAATCTGTTTCATGTTTGAACAGCATTAAAATAAAATATTAAGGCTTAATGTTCCGTTCATCTAACATTCTTCCATGTTCAAGGTGTGAATCCTAACCCGAAGTCAGACGTTTTGTTGAATATTTTTCCATTAAAAATGGAAGTTTAAAAATCGATTCACACACACACAAAAAAAAAAAAAAAAAAAAAGGCAATGATGATAAGACGTTGAATCGGTAAGACTACCGAATGAACAATTCTGAGCTCTTAAAAAAAAAAAAATCGATTTTTTTTTTTATTGAATCGATTCGAGAATCGCGCGATGTAGTATCGCGATATATCGCCGAATCGATTTTTTTTTAACACCCCTAGTTTATACAGTAGTCTGCTTGCGAGGTAGGAGTAGCAAGATGGCCGCCCTGTGACTTCAACGGCTTGCACTGGCGTGTATGTGATATCAGCTATCCAGTCAGTATATATATATATATATATATATATATATATATATATATATATATATATATATATATACATATATACACATATGTATATAGAGACAAGCTTCACAAATTTCATGTTGCTGATCTAAAGCAGCTTCAGTCCAAAGTCTGCGAGCACTACTAAGAAATATTTCGGCATTCCCGCTGCTCGATACGAGTCTTCATTTCCTCTTCCAGCGTCTTGTCCTTTTGCGTGACGTTCTTAAGTTCTTAAGACGTGCGCGTTTGTAATCCCACAGCGCCGTGCTAGCCCATTCAATTGAGGCCGTCTTATCGCGCTCCCTTTTTCTATTTATGTCCAGCTGTTTGCCGCTTGCTAGCTAACGCCGCTCTTTCTGTGCTCGGCCCGAGTGGCGTGGAAAACTCCTGCTGGGATGAAAGTTTTTTTTACCACCGCGGTCCAAAGAAAGTCTTGTCACCGCGGGCCAATTGGTGATTTGAGACGGAAAAAAAACTTCAAGCGGACCTTCACCACATGCTTGCTTTGCTCGAGTTCAGTATGCAAAAAGACTTTAGCCACTTTCATGCTGCCTCCCTGAAAACTTGTTGTGTGGCAAACGGCAAAAATCTGCATAACTTAGGTTACATTCTGGATATTTTTTTTTTTTGTTAAATCCTGGATTTGCTTGAGGCTCTGTTCAGGTCTCCTTTCTGCCGGCAAATCGCGAATGAGGAGCAGCAGCAGGTTTTTCCAACACCGATTAGCTAATCGGACCGCGTGACTCCCGGGGACGAGGGGACGAGGTTCGTTTGGCGCGCCACTCGTCACTACCACCACCAAAATCAACTGGCGTGTGCTCCAAAACTCTCCAAAAACATCTGTTCACTTTGCCGGACAAAAAAGCTGTTGAAGCTAGTGTTCATTTTGTCTGCCATTTTGAAATTTTGTCTCACTTTTAGTCCAATTTCAATCACGCTTGTTAGTTTTTATCACAGTTAGGCAACCTCATCCCATTTTTATTTAGTCCATTTTTAGTTGACTATAAATCGAGCATTTTAGTCTTCATTTTAGTCCAAGAAAACATTTTATAGGTCTAATTTAGTCAAAAACTGTCAACGTTTCAGTCTAGTTTTAGTCAGCAAAAACATTACTCTTCTATATTTTCTTTGTCAGCAAATTATATTGAACCTTTTTGGATCTCAAACTATTTCACATCAAATGTTCTCATCTTTTTGATGAAAAACAACTTGACACACAATTACAGTGGCTATTATGGCTCCATGCTATTAGCTAGTAAGTTAGCCAGCATTAGTTAGCGGTCACATTAACATTGTTGTTGGAAAGTGATAGCCGTAATAGTATTAATGTTAAGTTCCAACTAGAATTTACTTTTTTTTTTTTTTTTTTTTTTTTTTTAAACCTGTCTGTCCCACATGTTTGTGCTGTCACATGACAGATTAGCAGAGAATCTTTTGCAAAATCATATTTTCATCTCGTTTTTATTCATGAACTCAAATGTCCATCGATTTTATTCCAATTAATATTAAGTGAAGGACATTTTCGCCTCATCTTCATTTGTCGACGAAAATGCATTTTAGATTTAGTCCCACTTATTGTTTAATAATGAGAGTTTTAATCTCGTTTTAGTCGGGTGAAAAAATGTGTGTTGACGAAATTATTTTTGCTTAGTTTTTGTTGAGGAAATTAACACTAGTTGAAGCCCTAATCTGGTAAACCTAAATATGGCAGGAAATCTCATTTTGAAACCTTAATTTCGAGTTGATACCCCAATTTGAAACCCTAACCATCACCGGACTTCAAAAACGTAGTTTGAAACCCTAATCCTGGCTGCAAATCCTGACTTGAGAATTTTGCCCTCACCTTGGCTTCAAATACTAATTTCAAATCCTGACCCCAACTTGAACGCTGATTCAAACCCTAATTTAGATCCCTAACTCAGAGTTCTTCACTGTCTTGATGTGCATCTTTTTTTTTTTGGCTAAATATAAAATGCAAAACGAGTGAGCGAGCGAGAAGCGTCTTTGCCAGATCAACTTTGTAAAAGTTGTCACCGAGTCTCATTTGCAGGCAAACAAATGCAAACCCAACTCGCTTGGCTGATGAGCATTTTGTGTGTGCAGGCGCGCACGCGCACAAGTTATTAGCGTGTGTGTGCGTGTGACCCAGTTGCCAAGTTAGGAAGGCATCAGCTTCGCTCTCGGGAGGTTGCGGCACAACAAACTTTTGGGGAGCCAAATGTCACGTCTGACTCTGCCGCCGTCGCTTTTGCGTGTTTGCTAATTGCAAAAAAAGAAAACAACAAATTGGAGCTCGGCAAACTTTGCTTGGAAAGCCTGAATAAGACAAATCCATTTTCAAACCTTAACTCTGTCTTAAAAAACAGATTTAAACCCTCATTTGAAACCCTAACTGTCATGCAGGAGCAATGTTTGGATCTTGTCTCATGTCTGGGGTCATGCCTGGGTTAAGTTTGAGTAGAGTTCTTGACCGTGTGCCAGACTTCACGACCTGTTACGTGTCTGTTTTGGGTATTGATGTAACTGCATCCAGTTTCAACTAGTTTAGGCTATATGATGTCTGGACTATGTGATGTCAGGAATCTTTTATGCTATATGATGTTTGTTAATGTCAGGAACCTGGAATCTGTAATTACGGAGTCAACAGCCAATCAGAGAACTCCATGCCAGTACTAGTACTCGCATGTCTAGCCACATCCAATGCGATTGATTGTCTATTTAAGAGTCTGAGAATTGGGTGTATTTTGTTCCTGTTCCTGTGTACAGCATCTATGAGTTTCGGTGCCTCTAGATGTGAATAAATAAATCACATCTTATTTGTGTCTGCACTCTGGGATCCAAACCTCTCAGCACACAACACGAACTCTGGCTTGAAACCTTGACCCTGACTGAAAACAAAATCTGAAAGCAGACTCATGCTGGAAATACTTATTGTGTCTCATTTCAACCTGTTGCTTGAACCCCAAATATTGTCTGGAAACCTCGACTCTGACTTTAAAACCTGCCAAAAAAGCATAAGTCTTGTTTGAAATTCTAACCCAGTGACCTTGAAACCCTAATTTGAAAAACAACCTGTGGCTCGAAACCTGAATTTGACACTCTAACCCTGGCTGAAAATTGGATTTTAAAGCCTTAACTCTTAAAACTGATGAAACCTTAATTTGAAATCCTAACCCTGTCTTAAAACCCTTATATAGATTGATACCCTAATTTGAAATCCCACTTCTGGCTGTAAACTGGCTTTAATTAACCAATTTCTCGTTTTGAACCCTAACTGCACCTTGACGCAATTATTGGAAGTACTAAATTTTGCTTGAAACCCGAAATTGAACTGGTCTAGTGTTTAGACGGGTTTCACTAACCTTGGCAAAAGCCAGATTGATATTGCGCTTCAATCAAGGGAATTATCCGCAATATCCATCTGGTACCACACCACTCGTGTTAATTTTATCCGCCGGTGAAAAATGTGTGTTGATGAAATTATTTTTGTTTAGTTTTCATTGTCGAAATTAACACTACATTCCACAGTAATTTGCTTGGGAAAGGCGGGACATTCTGTACAATAATTCGAGCTGATTGGACGATGCAACATCGTACACGTTTCTTTTAAGCAATCACGGCCACGGATGAAAATGTCGTCTTTGTTCCTCGTCGAAGGAGGGAAAGCACGAACATCTTAGCAGCTAGAAATGCACAAAGTGCCTCTTGCGGTTCAAAATTCAACAAGGAAACGGTGAGTAATTCTGCCAGAACAGAATTAATTGCAGCGTCCATTCGTCCACGTTAGGTTTGTTTGTTAGCTCCAGCGTCTGCGCTGACTTCCTGGTTTCGTAACAGCTGCATGTCCCGCCCCCGAACACAATGTCGCTCTGTGTTTGGTCCGAACCACCAGCAGTTTGGATCGGCGGAAATCAACGGGGTCGCTACAAGATGTATTCTCCGGAGTTTGTCAACTCACAAACACCGCAAGAATTCATCTTGCGAGAGCAATGTTAGGGTTTCACTATCCCCATCTAAAATCCAGGATTTGAAATCTTACTGTCAGAGTTTCCATGAAGTACTTAAACATTAAACGGCAAAATGTCAAGGTATTCATGCTTGTTGTTGCCATGTGGCGGATGTTCCCTGCGAATGGTCCAATCACGGTGCGGCGGTCTGATGAGTCCGCTTGTGGGATTTGGAGTGATGGAGCACCAAAAGTGAAAGAAGAAGGAGAGGCGAAGCGACGGGGACGAATGCCAATGGTAATGTATTCTTTTTTTGCCGACAGATTCACAGAGTCTGGACGAGCAGGTGGGCTCGCAAACCGAGAGGGAGGCGGGGCCCAGCCAGCCGGGCTTCTCGCATTAGCATTTCACAGACACCAGGTAACGTCCGTTCCCTTGTGAGAGTGCAAATTGACGAGGTTCAACTGTGTGCGCGTGGGCTCGCGTGTGCGTTGAGCAAGGTTCATTTACATTTTCCGGCCACTTCATTCGGGACACCACCACAATCTCATTGCAGCAAACACAAATTTGCCACCATGACATTTTTTTTATTTTTTTTTTTATGTAACCATCCTTAGGTTGCATTCTCAGGAAAAGAAGTAATGTTCTCGGGTCAATTTGACCCGGGTGTTTCACGATAAAAATGCATCTCTCAAATATTTCAAATGAACCGTTTTATAACAAGTTTCATCACAAAATGCTTCGTTAACTTTAGAATGGGGTCAATTTGACCCGATTTTTGTTTGATGTTACAAAAGCATTCTGATAAACATTGAACATTTAATTAAAAATAGGTCAAAGTGAACCATTTTAATTGTCTGTCCATGAGACGTTTCATACTAATATTTATACCCTCTTCACTTAAAATGGGTCAGTTTGACCCGGAATATTTAATATTAAAAAATCAACCCAATAAATGTTTATAGCTAAACCATTTTCATTGCACTTACATCAAACGTCAACTATTTCTTAGTCTGTTGATATGAACTTTCATAGCAAAAAAAAACTTTGTTGGGTTAATTTGACCCAGTATTAATGTTACAAAAGTATCATAACTGTTTTCATTGCAAATATGCCAAAATTAGGCTTTTTTTTTTTTCTTTTAATTTTCCGTTGGTGCCAAGTTTGATAGCAGAAAGCTAAAAACTTGAACTTGAAAGGGGGTCATTTTGACCCGCAACATAACAGGAGGGTTAAGGTATTGATTGTGTCGACTCGCAGTCAATCTTATTTCCAGGCTTCATTGTGGTTTTGAACTGGACTTGAAGTGAAATGAGGAGGGAGCGGACGCCCCTGACTCGTTCTCATCATCATCCTCATCCTCGCCCTCAGCGCCGTCCTCGTCCGCCTTTGAATTATCGGAGGCGCTCGGTGCTTCTCCCACGCCCCATTATGGAGCGTTGGCCTCGCTCCAATTACGGCGCCTCCGCTCACTCTTGCGCGTCGAGTGCGAGCCGCTCGGTCAGTGGCAGTTTTTTTTTTTTTTTTTGCTTTTTTTTTCAAGACAGGTTTTATCAGCGGGTTGCTTGCTTAAACCGCAGATTTAAGAAAAACCGTCAGAGCAGAGAGAAAATACGACGACAAGACACTATGGACTTTGTTAGGGTTTCAAGTTAGTTGTTGTGGTTTTAAATGTGAAATTAGGGTTTCAAGACAAAAGTTTAGAGTTTGAAATTGGGGTTTCAAAGCACAATCCAGGCCTTCCAACTAGTGTTCGGGTTGCTCGGGCTTCAAATTGTGGTGGAAAGTTAGAAAGCCAATTTTAAGGTTTTGAATGAGGGTCTCCAAACTGGGCTAGGATTTAAAATTTGGGTTTGAAGTCCGAGTGTTAAGGTTGTGAATTATGGTTTCAATTTTTTTAATCAGCACTGGATTAGGGTTCCAAATAGGCTTTCAAGCCAGTGACGGTTTTCGAGCATGAGCGAACGAAGACGAGCAACCTGTTTCTTTTTCCGTCTTCGATAAATCGACTCCACCGGCTCTCCCTCTGAGCAGCGTTACGCAATCAGCACGAATGAAAACGCACGAGTGGAATATTTCCGAAACGTGATTATTTGCTTCCTGAAGTGATTTGTTGATAATTGCAATTTTCCGCCTTTTGTTGCATTGGGATGACCAATAAAGCAAATAATCCAATTTATTTGTGCTTTTAAAAAGGAAATTAAACGTGTAAATCATGGAAATGAGCATTTTATGTCATAGTTCTCCTGTACTGGAGGAGTTGGGGAACCTGACACGTTTTCATGCAACCCCCCACCCCCCAAGCAATGTGCCGCGATTACATAATGACGGCGGAGTCGTTTAAAAAGCCGCAAACGTGACACTTATGAGAGACTTAAAAAAAAAAAAAAAAAAAAAAGAAAAAACAGGCTCACCTAACAGTGCATCAAGTATTCATGCGGCACGCTGGGCCGAGAGACTCACTTTGCAAACTAAAAAAAAAAAAAAAAAAAGAAAGAAAATGCACGCAGAGAGAAACGGAGACGAGATTCTCTCATCAGCATTGCACTGCAGGCGAGAATCAACCGCCTCTCGTTTATGACTTGTTTACATTATCATCCCAACAGGGGTGTAACGAAAACCGGTTTGAAACAGAAAATCTTTTTTTTTTTTTTTTTTTTACTTAAAAGATGCAAGAGCATCAAATCGAAGCAAATTGTTCCACTTTGAAATATATCAAGTTGTCTTTTATTGGAGAGATGTCTCTCAAACGAAATTGCATTTTTTGAACAAGTTCATTCAAATGAATTTCAAATGAAACGCACTATGTCGTACCCAATTTGAGGGGTACCAAATCCATGTTCTGTCAGGATCAGGTTAGTTTAGTGAACTAAAACTAAGGAAAAAACTAAAATTCAAAAAACAATTTCGTTAAAGAAATAAATTAAAAACGAAAATACTTTCTCAAAAACTAAAACTAACTGAAACTACATTTTATGTTTACAAAACGAACTAGAACTAACTATAATTATAGCAAAAATGTCCTTCGTTTTAGTCTTTGGTAATTAATTTAATGCATGAGCCTTTGGGAATGATTTTAAATGTGATTTGAAGTACCGGTAGATTTATTTTTAATATTAACAGAAGTGACGCCATCTAGCAGCAGCCAATAGAAAAGCACTTCAAATGATGTGACTCCCATGCTGTTTTTGTTTTTGTTTTTTGTTTTTTATTTTTTAATATTGCGCACAAGTAATACACATTTCTTTTAAAAACTAAAACTAATACTGAAACTAACTAACTCTAAACAAGCATTTATTAACTCATTCCCTGCCAGCCCAGTTAAAATAAATCTTTGACGTCTATAGCCGTCAATGGCAGTGAATGTGTTAAATAACTAAAACTACTAAAAAACTAACAGAACCACCCTGAAAACGAACTCAAACTAAATTTAAAAAACAGAACTCAAGACAAAATAAAAACTAACTCAACTGAAAAATTCCAAAACGATAATAACCATCACGTTTTCTCCAAAACGATAATAACCATCACGTTTTCTCTGCAATATATCATCCACGGGTGGTCTCTCCTAAATCACGCCGACTTTGCCGTCGTAATTACTACAACTCACAAACCGCTCGTTCAAACGTGGGCTCCAAGAGGGATTGACGGTGACAACTCGTGATCCAATGCTTTCCTCAAGAACCGTGAAGAGGGGGGAAACTCTCCCGGGATTCCGGATCCACTTGGGACCTGAAGAAGGCCGGTTCTTCACTGGATCAGGTGACAGCCTTACAACGATCCAAATGACCGAGAGACACTTTTAACGTTTTGACTTCTGTGAAGCTCTCTATTCCCCTCGCGTGTGTTTCTGCTTCCTGCCAGGAATTTTTTAAACAATCCTTCTTTACTAGGGCTGGGTGATATGGCCTAAAAATCAGGTGTTGTCTCGTGTTGTCACCAATGATACGGTAGCAGCCAGCTTGTGGCAGCCACCACAGATTGTTTGTCTTGGCCAAAAAATACGTGACCGCTTCAGCATTATCCAACCACCGTCTGCTTTTTTATTTTTCATAAGAAGTGCGTCTGATCAAGAGTGCTCCAGCAAGGAACTTTTGCTCACAGTCACGCGCTCCGGCATTGATTTTAAACGACGCGTGTACGTCCAAATGGACAACATGACATATGATTTTATGAATTACGTCACCATGTCAATTTTGCGATATTTCAAATTCTTATCACCCCAAAAAAATACACCGGTAATATTGTAGATGGTATGATACGGAACACCCCTACTTCTTCCTGCCTCCAACTTGCTCAACGTGTTCGGCAGTTCGTTTCCATCACAAATGATAAGAAGAGTAATGACAAAAATTCCACGCATGGTTTATATCTCGCAGATGCGCGCCGCATTGGAAGGCAGGGATTATTTCACTTGTCGCACTCGGGATTCACAAGATTGCACCGCAGATCAACACCCGTCTCGCTTTTCAGAACCACCCCACCACAATTCCCCAAATGCCCACTAAATGAATAAGCAGCACTGAAAATAAGATTGCCGCGGAATGCATGAAGGTGCGATCCGTCTTTTCAATGAGCCGTTCAACGTTTTGGCAGACAAATCTTTTTCTTCTTCTTCTTCTTGGGGACTCATATGTAACGTTGTGGCAACCTTTTTTTTTTTTTTTTTTTTTTTTTTCATAGATTAATTTAAGGCCAGACTTTGAGAGTTATAGCCAAGGTTATTTTAGTTATCTGAAACTAACTAACTAAAATTCAAAAAACAATTTCGTTAATGAAAAAAAAACAAAAAACAAAAATCTTTAAAAAAAAAAAAAAAACTAACTGAAACTATATTAAACTAACTATAATTACAGCAAAAATGTCCTTTTATTTGTCTTTGATAAATAATACTAATTTGCTCCCAATAACCTTTTTTTATGTTTTAAGTGTCCCAAAGACATATTTATGTTTTTTTTGTATATGCTAGAGCATACAGAAGGCTTTGATGCAGCCAACTGCAAAGAACGGTTACACAAACAGCCAGCAGGTGGCAGCAGAGTATAAGAAATCAAGCAGGGCCATGTCGAAAACAAGCTGATTTCCCCACAGTTCTAAACAGATTTGTGACTAATGATGAAACTTAGCTACATTCTAATGCTAATTGCTGCAAAATGGAAACAGATAGAAATATACTTTTTTTCCTGATGAAAGAGGAGACTTTAATCTTTCTTTTGGTAGGTTCCATGTTTTTATAGAAATAGAACACAATATAATGTGGGCCTTGCAAAATCAGGCAAAATCCAGTAACAGCCGGGAGCGAACAGGGGTTGCTTCAATGAAAATGGCTGCCAGTCAATGAGTTAAAGGGATACTTGACTCATTGAGCCATTTTCAGCAGTAAAAAGTTAATATTTTGTCTACAATTAATGTGGTAACTTAATTATTTCTCATGTACAATTAGTACCTTTAAAAAGTAATTTTTCTACTTGCTGTTGACGGATGACTCAATTTACTGATCAAACCCAGAAAACAGGTGAGCCATGATTGGCCGTATACCTACTTCCTCAGCACAGGTGATGTTGTCATCAATTGAAAGTGAGTAGAAAAATGGCTTTTTAAAGGTATTTATTGGACATGAAAAATAATGAAGTTATCAAAATCATTCTGGACAAAATATTCACTTTTCACTGCTGAAAATTGTTCAATGAGTCAAGTATCCCTTTAATTGAATGCATGAGCCTTTGGGGATGATTTTAAATGTGATTTTAAGTCAATTTATTTTTATATTAACCGGAATAAGCGTTCAAAAGTGTGTCACACAGAAGTGACGTCATCTCGCAGCAGCCAATAGAAAAGCTCTTTCAGTTGTCGTCGCTCCCATGGTGTTTATTTTTAAATATTGGATAGATGTCGCAGTCTACCAGTATTGGTTAGCCCCGCCCACTTCGGCCAATCCGCCAAACCTGTGTCTGATTGTTTGACAAGCATCCACACAAGACAATACAACGCAATCCCCTCAACCATAAATTCTGCCTGAGCATGTTTGTTTGCCTGTCCCCGTGGCTGTGGCGGATTTCTACTTGGGAAGTAATTATATGATAATTATCACAATATTGTGTGGATGGTGATATTAAAAAAGGTCCCAATATTTAAAAAAAAGAAAAGAAAAAAAAAGAAAAGAGCTCATATTAAATAAAAGCACATTATTGTGCTTTTGTATATCACAGCAATGCATATAAACAACATATAATCTCTAATAAGGCTTAATATTGAGGCACTTACTTGCTAATGCACGCACATACTGAGTTTCTCCACATATTGACTCGATTCACAAGCATATCACATTCCCTTTCATCTGACCTTTAGCAAAGAAGGGCCAAAACATGCCTTGTTAAAATTAAACTGCACTAATATACTAACCACCAGAGGGTGCTAGAACTGCACCAAATGGAAATCAACTTGAACTTTTTACAGACGTGCTGCTTTTAATATCGTGACATGACGACAACGACGATATATCGTGGCGGTTTTAATATCGCGAAATCACGATATTGCCGGTATCATTACATGCCTAATTTCGACTGCAAAGACAACAACGATTGAGTTCTCTGCACTGCTCTCTGTCAATGAAACAACGAATTAGCGTGAGCATCCCTTACATGCTAGCGATGGATTGACTCTAATCTCAGTTTGTTCACAAATTTATATCGTATCAAATTTGGGCCGATTTGATGAGACGCGTTTACGTGTATGAATGTCAACACTTGGACAAGCAGGTGAATTGTAACCTTCTGAAATCGAGTGGAAGAGCATTTCATTGCTCCGCCTGTCACTATACATCACAAGCTTAGATAGATAAAGATAGAGAGACAGTCGCGGATGAATGAGGATTTTCAAAGCCGTTTAAGTGAATTGAAATCATTTCCTCGCTTGAGAATGAGCGCGGATTCAGCAAAATTAAAGGGATATAAGCAGGCGGCGCCACAAGCGTAGCATTTCACCTCCCACGCCATGCCGGTGTCAACGGCGGGTTCACGTGTGAACGGCGCCCCCCACTCTCAAAGTCCTTTCCGCCACTCCACCCCACTTACTCCCTTGTCTTGCTTAAGACTAATAGGGCTCTAATTAGCGCCGTGGCCTTTGCAGACCAAGGGAACGTTCGCGGCTGATTATATCAGCACGCTGTCTCACAAAAGATCAACATCCCCGATACCAGCGCATCATCGGAGCGGCGAACCCGAGTCGAAAGGTGGCGGCGCGGCTGACAACGCGCGGTCACAAAGAGCGGGAGGTATGCTCGTGTCAAAGGCGATCCCGTTCTTCCGATCTTTTGTGTCGACTGAAGGACAAAAATTGATGAGGAATCATTTGGGGCCGTCTCGCTGATTGACAATTCCCTGCGGATCGCAAGTTCAAGATACAGCGCAAGTGTGCCCTCTAATGGTAGTAGGGGTGTTAAAAAAATCAATTCGGAAATATATCGCGATATTACAGCACACATTTCTCGAATAGATTCGATATGCGGCCGATGATGCTTCCTGTTCAAACTGCATCGAGTTATGATGAAAGAAGCCACACAGCATACGTCATATGGCTTTTACCTTAAACATCCCCTCGTCAAGCCACCAGCTTCTCCGGACTGCCGCGTTCACCGGATGAATCGCCGTGGGCAAACGTATTCACAAAACCAATCAAAGACGGGCAAGCGGCGTCGCCAATCGCCATGTAGGTAAGCACCTACATGTGTGGTATACATCAGTGCACGATAAGTACTGGTCGAGTCAATTCGGTCAGTTCAGGGTTGAATTTTGACTTGAAATGCATCTTTTCACAAAACCATCAATTTCGCCGTTATTTTTGTCAAAACAGGATTTTCGGTGAAATTTGCCTCTCTTCTGCTGCTGATTACTCAGGAATGACAAATGGTAAAGAGAAACTTTTTTTTCTGATGAAAGATGAGGGTTTAAGCTTTCTTTTGGTGGGTCCCATGTTTATATACCCATATAACACAATATTCTGTAGGCCGTCAAAAAATGGGTTAAAATCTTGTAAATGGCTGGCATTCAATGAGATGAATTACTAGTGATGCTAATGCTAGCTAGCATGGTAGCCTAATTTGTGTGTGCATGCGTGTGCGCGCGTGTTTGTATTATTATTTTCTTTAACGGAAGCATTTTAGAGTTCATCAAATGAAAAGTCAGGCCTGGCCTGTTGCACGCAAAACTCAGATTTGCCAGAATTGCCAAAATCGACGCGTGTTGATTGTGAACATGGAAAACCTTTAAGTCAGCATTGTGCCTATATAGATAGCATCAGTATTATTTTGTTGGTGTTGTTGTTTTTTAAACCATTTTATGCTTGAGAGATCTTTACATGTAGCCTACCTACTTTGCATTAGTCTTTTTTTTTTCAAGTTAGCAAAATGTTAAAAGCATACCATGGTTGGAACGTGATACTTTCACCACATGAAGATTCTCCCTTTTTGATTCAAAAAATGGTTCACTCCCAACCCTGCGCCAACCGAACCACCCCACCCCCAATCGGACGGCTCTGTAAACTTCTAGAATCGCCCCTGGCCTGGATGACGTCCATAAAAGGATGTCTTTGTTTATATTAAGAATGTGTTTACTGTGGACACGATTTTTGTTTGTTCACAGGCTTCTTATACGTGAAATTATGACTCAGCATAAGCCAAAATATTTCTAGGACAGCGTCAACCAAAAGTATCAGCACAGCCTTTCTTTTTTTTTCGTGTGAATTTGTCTATATGCATTTTTTTATCATTTTCTTTTGCTTTTATTTTGATTTTCTCCTTCCTTTCATTCGAATCTCGTTTTGAACTCGTGATTTTTTTCCTTTCTTTGCCTCGCGTATGTGAGCGAACGTCGCTTTGCCTCCCGAATCGGCGCTGCATGTGATGAAGTGCTGCAGGTGTACCTAATCGAGTGTCCCGCCCGCATGAGCGTCCGCGGCATGGAACAAATTCGCCCAACTCGTCGTCAACTCGCCTGCGTGCGTGCGTGCCTGCTGCGCCCAAAACCGCACACCAAGCGAGTACACGGACGCCAATCAACGTGCACGTTCACGGGCGACGTGCGGCGGTTTGAGCGCGCACGCCGTCAAACGCTGAGGCGTTCTTCCCCCTTTTTTTTTTTTTTTTTTTTTTTTTTTTGCAGCGGGGCGGCTGCAGCATTCACTCGCTCGCTCACTCTTTTTCGACGCGGCGGGACATCCTTCAACTCTCACGACGTGCACGCGCACAAGCAACTCACCAAGCAGTCGGTCAAGCCGAACCATGCGCATTCTCTGCGTTTTGACATGCACGCGCACTCGAGGATGAAGAGGAGCCTTCATCATCTTTAAGGTGTGAAAAGTGCGCACTGTCCTCCTCATCATCCTCAAGTTCTCCCTCGCAACATGATTTTTTTCCCCCCCTTTGGATTCCCACGCACGCCGGCAAACTTGACGCTTTTGAATATTTAACAACAACAACAAAACTTACCTGTGCGATCTCCCGCCTAAAAAGCCAGCAGATGCATCCCCCGCGTATTTTCCACCATCTTCACCA